>NW_026948607.1:0-92489 GCF_035770615.1 Melospiza melodia melodia
TGTATTTACGCAGTCGCGCTTTACGGCCGTATTACGACAGTCGCGCTTTACGGCCGTATTTACGATAGTCGCGCTTTACGGCCGTATTTACGACAGTCGCGCTATTACGGCCGTATTTACGGCAGTCGCGCTTTACGGCCGTATTTACGACAGTCGCGCTTTACGGCCGTATTTACGACAGTCGCGATTTACGGCCGTATTTACGACAGTCGCGCTTTACGGCCGTATTTACGGCAGTCGCGCTTTACGGCCGTATTTACGACAGTCGCGCTTTACGGCCGTATTTACGACAGTCGCGCTTTACGGCCGTATTTACGGCAAGTCGCGCTTTACGGCCGTATTTACGGCAGTCGCGCTTTACGGCCGTATTTACGACAGTCGCGCTTTACGGCCGTATCTTACGGCAGTCGCGCTTTACGGCCGTATTTACGGCAGTCGCGCTTATACGGCCGTATTTACGACAGTCGCGCTTTACGGCCGTATTTACGACAGTCGCGATTTACGGCCGTATTTACGACAGTCGCGCTTTACGGCCGTATTTACGACAGTCGCGCTTTACGGCCGTATTTACGACAGTCGCGCTTTACGGCCGTATTTACGACAGTCGCGCTTTACGGCCGTATTTACGACAGTCGCGCTTTACGGCGTATTTACGACAGTCGCGCATTTACCGGCCGTATTTACGGCAGTCGCGCTTTACGAGCCGTATTTACGGCAGTCGCGCTTTACGGCCGTATTTACGGCAGTCGCGCTTTACGGCCGTATTTACGACAGTCGCGCTTTACGGCCGTATTTACGACAGTCGCGCTTTACGGCCGTATTTACGACAGTCGCGCTTTACGGCCGTATTTACGACAGTCGCGCTTTACGGCCGTATTTACGACAGTCGCGCTTTACGGCCGTATTTACGGCAGTCGCGCTTTACGGCCGTATTTACGACAGTCGCGCTTTACGGCCTTTACGACAGTCGCGCTTTACGGCCGTATTTACGACAGTCGCGCTTTACGGCCGTATTTACGGACAGTCGCGCTTTACGGCCGTATTTACGACAGTCGCGCTTTACGGCCGTATTTACGACAGTCGCGCTTTACGGCCGTATTTACGACAGTCGCGCTTTACGGCCGTATTTACGACAGTCGCGCTTTACGGCCGTATTTACGACAGTCGCGCTTTACGGCCGTATTTACGGACAGTCGCGCTTTACGGCCGTATTTACGACAGTCGCGCTTTACGGCCGTATTTACGACAGTCGCGCTTTACGGCCGTATTTACGACAGTCGCGCTTTACGGCCGTATTTACGACAGTCGCGCTTTACGGCCGTATTTACGACAGTCGCGCTTTACGGCCGTATTTACGACAGTCGCGCTTTACGGCCGTATTTACGACAGTCGCGCTTTACGGCCGTATTTACGGCAGTCGCGCTTTACGGCCGTATTTACGACAGTCGCGCTTTACGGCCGTATTTACGACAGTCGCGCTTTACGGCCGTATTTACGACAGTCGCGCTTTACGGCCGTATTTACGACAGTCGCGCTTTACGGCCGTATTTACGACAGTCGCGCTTTACGGCCGTATTTACGGCAGTCGCGCTTTACGGCCGTATTTACGACAGTCGCGCTTTACGGCCGTATTTACGACAGTCGCGCTTTACGGCCGTATTTACGACAGTCGCGCTTTACGGCCGTATTTACGACAGTCGCGCTTTACGGCCGTATTTACGACAGTCGCGATTTACGGCCGTATTTACGACAGTCGCGCTTTACGGCCGTATTTACGACAGTCGCGCTTTACGGCCGTATTTACGACAGTCGCGCTTTACGGCCGTATTTACGGACAGTCGCGCTTTACGGCCGTATTTACGACAGTCGCGCTTTACGGCCGTATTTACGACAGTCGCGCTTTACGGCCGTATTTACGACAGTCGCGCTTTACGGCCGTATTTACGACAGTCGCGATTTACGGCCGTATTTACGACAGTCGCGCTTTACGGCCGTATTTACGACAGTCGCGCTTTACGGCGACTTTACGACAGTCGCGCTTTACGGCCGTATTTACGACAGTCGCGCTTTACGGCCGTATTTACGGCAGTCGCGCTTTACGGCCGTATTTACGGCAGTCGCGCTTTACGGCCGTATTTACGACAGTCGCGCTTTACGGCCGTATTTACGGCAGTCGCGCTTTACGGCCGTATTTACGACAGTCGCGATTTACGGCCGTATTTACGACAGTCGCGATTTACGGCCGTATTTACGACAGTCGCGCTTTACGGCCGTATTTACGACAGTCGCGATTTACGGCCGTATTTACGACAGTCGCGATTTACGGCCGTATTTACGACAGTCGCGCTTTACGGCCGTAATTTACGGCAGTCGCGCTTTACGGCCGTATTTACGACAGTCGCGCTTTACGGCCGTATTTACGACAGTCGCGCTTTACGGCCGTATTTACGACAGTCGCGCTTTACGGCCGTATTTACGGCAGTCGCGCTTTACGGCCGTATTTACGACAGTCGCGATTTACGGCCGTATTTACGACAGTCGCGCTTTACGGCCGTATTTACGACAGTCGCGCTTTACGGCACTTTTACGACAGTCGCGATTTACGGCCGTATTTACGACAGTCGCGCTTTACGGCCGTATTTACGACAGTCCGCGCTTTTACGGCCGTATTTACGGACAGTCGCGCTTTACGGCCGTATTTACGACAGTCGCGCTTTACGGCCGTATTTACGACAGTCGCGATTTACGGCCGTATTTACGGCAGTCGCGCTTTACGGCCGTATTTACGACAGTCGCGCTTTACGGCCGTATTTACGACAGTCGCGATTTACGGCCGTATTTACGACAGTCGCGCTTTACGGCCGTATTTACGACAGTCGCGCTTTACGGCCCGTATTTACGACAGTCGCGCTTTACCGGCCGTATTTACGACAGTCGCGCTTTACGGCCGTATTTACGACAGTCGCGCTTTACGGCCGTATTTACGACAGTCGCGCTTTACGGCCGTATTTACGACAGTCGCGCTTTACGGCCGTATTTACGTCAGTCGCGCTTTACGGCCGTATTTACGGACAGTCGCGCTTTACGGCCGTATTTACGACAGTCGCGCTTTACGGCCGTATTTACGGCAGTCGCGCTTTACGGCCGTATTTACGACAGTCGCGCTTTACGGCCGTATTTACGACAGTCGCGCTTTACGGCCGTATTTACGACAGTCGCGCTTTACGGCCGTATTTACGGCAGTCGCGCTTTACGGCCGTATTTACGACAGTCGCGCTTTACGGCCGTATTTACGACAGTCGCGCTTTACGGCCGTATTTACGACAGTCGCGCTTTACGGCCGTATTTACGACAGTCGCGCTTTACGGCCGTATTTACGACAGTCGCGCTTTACGGCCGTATTTACGACAGTCGCGCTTTACGGCCGTATTTACGGACAGTCGCGCTTTACGGCCGTATTTACGACAGTCGCGCTTTACGGCCGTATTTACGACAGTCGCGCTTTACGGCCGTATTTACGGACAGTCGCGCTTTACGGCCGTATTTACGACAGTCGCGCTTTACGGCCGTATTTACGACAGTCGCGCTTTACGGCCGTATTTACGGCAGTCGCGCTTTACGGCCGTATTTACGGCAGTCGCGCTTTACGGCCGTATTTACGGACAGTCGCGCTTTACGGCCGTATTTACGACAGTCGCGCTTTACGGCCGTATTTACGACAGTCGCGCTTTACGGCCGTATTTACGGACAGTCGCGCTTTACGGCCGTATTTACGACAGTCGCGATTTACGGCCGTATTTACGACAGTCGCGCTTTACGGCCGTATTTACGACAGTCGCGCTTTACGGCCGTATTTACGACAGTCGCGATTTACGGCCGTATTTACGACAGTCGCGCTTTACGGCCGTATTTACGACAGTCGCGCTTTACGGCCGTATTTCGACAGTCGCGCTTTACGGCCGTATTTACGACAGTCGCGCTTTACGGCCGTATTTACGACAGTCGCGCTTTACGGCCGTATTTACGACAGTCGCGCTTTACGGCCGTATTTACGGCAGTCGCGCTTTACGGCCGTATTTACGACAGTCGCGCTTTACGGCCGTATTTACGACAGTCGCGCTTTACGGCCGTATTTACGGCAGTCGCGCTTTACGGCCGTATTTACGACAGTCGCGCTTTACGGCCCGTATTTACGACAGTCGCGCTTTACGGCCGTATTTACGACAGTCGCGCTTTACGGCCGTATTTACGGCAGTCGCGCTTTACGGCCGTATTTACGACAGTCGCGCTTTACGGCCGTATTTACGGCAGTCGCGCTTTACGGCCGTATTTACGACAGTCGCGCTTTACGGCCGTATTTACGGCAGTCGCGCTTTACGGCCGTATTTACGGCAGTCGCGCTTTACGGCCGTATTTACGACAGTCGCGCTTTACGGCCGTATTTACGACAGTCGCGCTTTACGGCACGTATTTACGACAGTCGCGCTTTACGGCCGTATTTACGACAGTCGCGCTTTACGGCCGTATTTACGGCAGTCGCGCTTTACGGCCGTATTTACGACAGTCGCGCTTTACGGCCGTATTTACGACAGTCGCGCTTTACGGCCCGTATTTACGACAGTCGCGCTTTACGGCCGTATTTACGGCAGTCGCGCTTTACGGCGTATTTACGACAGTCGCGCTTTACGGCCGTATTTACGACAGTCGCGCTTTACGGCCGTATTTACGACAGTCGCGCTTTACGGCCGTATTTACGGCAGTCGCGCTTTACGGCCGTATTTACGGCAGTCGCGCTTTACGGCCGTATTTACGACAGTCGCGCTTTACGGCCGTATTTACGACAGTCGCGATTTACGGCCGTATTTACGACAGTCGCGCTTTACGGCCGTATTTACGACAGTCGCGCTTTACGGCCGTATTTACGACAGTCGCGCTTTACGGCCGTATTTACGGCAGTCGCGCTTTACGGCCGTATTTACGACAGTCGCGATTTACGGCCGTATTTACGACAGTCGCGCTTTACGGCCGTATTTACGACAGTCGCGCTTTACGGCCGTATTTACGACAGTCGCGCTTTACGGCCGTATTTACGACAGTCGCGATTTACGGCCGTATTTACGACAGTCGCGCTTTACGGCCGTATTTACGGCAGTCGCGCTTTACGGCCGTATTTACGGCAGTCGCGCTTTACGGCCGTATTTACGACAGTCGCGATTTACGGCCGTATTTACGGCAATCGCGCTTAACGGCCGTATTTACGGCCGTCGCGCTTTACGGCCGTATTTACGACAGTCGCGCTTTACGGCCGTATTTACGGCAGTCGCGCTTTACGGCCGTATTTACGACAGTCGCGATTTACGGCCGTATTTACGACAGTCGCGCTTTACGGCCGTATTTACGACAGTCGCGCTTTACGGCCGTATTTACGACAGTCGCGCTTTACGGCCGTATTTACGACAGTCGCGCTTTACGGCCGTATTTACGGCAGTCGCGCTTTACGGCCGTATTTACGACAGTCGCGATTTACGGCCGTATTTACGACAGTCGCGATTTACGGCCGTATTTACGACAGTCGCGCTTTACGGCCGTATTTACGGCAGTCGCGCTTTACGGCACCTTTTGCGACTGTCGCGATTTACGGCCGTATTTACGACAGTCGCGCTTTACGGCCGTATTTACGACAGTCGCGCTTTACGGTCGTAAATACGGCAGTCGCGCTTTACGGCCGTATTTACGACAGTCGCGATTTACGGCCGTATTTACGACAGTCGCGCTTTACGGCCGTATTTACGGCACTCGCGCTTTACGGCCGTATTTACGACAGTCGCGCTTTACGGCCGTATTTACGGCAGTCGCGATTTACGGCCGTATTTACGGCAGTCGCGCTTTACGGCCGTATTTACGGCAGTCGCGCTTTACGGCCGTATTTACGACAGTCGCGATTTACGGCCGTATTTACGACAGTCGCGCTTTACGGCCGTATTTACGACAGTCGCGCTTTACGGCCGTATTTACGACAGTCGCGCTTTACGGCCGTATTTACGACAGTCGCGATTTACGGCCGTATTTACGACAGTCGCGCTTTACGGCCGTATTTACGACAGTCGCGCTTTACGGCCGTATTTACGGCAGTCGCGCTTTACGGCCGTATTTACGGCAGTCGCGCTTTACGGCCGTATTTACGACAGTCGCGCTTTACGGCCGTATTTACGGCAGTCGCGCTTTACGGCACCTTTTACGACAGTCGCGCTTTACGGCACCTTTTACGACAGTCGCGCTTTACGGCCGTATTTACGACAGTCGCGCTTTACGGCCGTATTTACGACAGTCGCGCTTTACGGCCGTATTTACGACAGTCGCGCTTTACGGCCGTATTCACGGCAGTCGCGCTTTACGGCCGTATTCACGACAGTCGCGCTTTACGGCCGTATTTACGGCAGTCGCGCTTTACGGCCGTATTTACGGCAGTCGCGCTTTACGGCCGTATTTACGACAGTCGCGCTTTACGGCCGTATTTACGGCAGTCGCGCTTTACGGCCGTATTTACGACAGTCGCGATTTACGGCCGTATTTACGACAGTCGCGCTTTACGGCCGTATTTACGGCAGTCGCGCTTTACGGCCGTATTTACGACAGTCGCGCTTTACGGCCGTATTTACGACAGTCGCGCTTTACGGCACCTTTTACGACAGTCGCGCTTTACGGCCGTATTTACGGCAGTCGCGCTTTACGGCCGTATTTACGACAGTCGCGCTTTACGGCCGTATTTACGGCAGTCGCGCTTTACCGGCCGTATTTACGGCAGTCGCGCTTTACGGCCGTATTTACGGCAGTCGCGCTTTACGGCCGTATTTACGACAGTCGCGCTTTACGGCCGTATTTACGACAGTCGCGATTTACGGCCGTATTTACGACAGTCGCGATTTACGGCCGTATTTACGACAGTCGCGCTTTACGGCCGTATTTACGACAGTCGCGCTTTACGGCCGTATTTACGGCAGTCGCGCTTTACGGCCGTATTTACGACAGTCGCGATTTACGGCCGTATTTACGACAGTCGCGCTTTACGGCCGTATTACGACAGTCGCGCTTTACGGCCGTATTTACGACAGTCGCGCTTTACGGCCGTATTTACGACAGTCGCGCTTTACGGCCGTATTTACGACAGTCGCGATTTACGGCCGTATTTACGGCAGTCGCGCTTTACGGCCGTATTTACGACAGTCGCGCTTTACGGCCGTATTTACGGCAGTCGCGCTTTACGGCCGTATTTACGGCAGTCGCGCTTTACGGCCGTATTTACGACAGTCGCGATTTACGGCCGTATTTACGGCAATCGCGCTTAACGGCCGTATTTACGGCCGTCGCGCTTTACGGCCGTATTTACGACAGTCGCGCTTTACGGCCGTATTTACGGCAGTCGCGCTTTACGGCCGTATTTACGACAGTCGCGATTTACGGCCGTATTTACGACAGTCGCGCTTTACGGCCGTATTTACGACAGTCGCGCTTTACGGCCGTATTTACGACAGTCGCGCTTTACGGCCGTATTTACGACAGTCGCGATTTACGGCCGTATTTACGACAGTCGCGCTTTACGGCCGTATTTACGGCAGTCGCGCTTTACGGCCGTATTTACGACAGTCGCGCTTTACGGCCGTATTTACGGCAGTCGCGCTTTACGGCCGTATTTACGACAGTCGCGATTTACGGCCGTATTTACGACAGTCGCGATTTACGGCCGTATTTACGACAGTCGCGCTTTACGGCCGTATTTACGGCAGTCGCGCTTTACGGCACCTTTTGCGACAGTCGCGATTTACGGCCCGTATTTACGGACAGTCGCGCTTTACGGCCGTATTTACGACAGTCGCGCTTTACGGTCGTAAATACGGCAGTCGCGCTTTACGGCCGTATTTACGACAGTCGCGATTTACGGCCGTATTTACGACAGTCGCGCTTTACGGCCGTATTTACGGCAGTCGCGCTTTACGGCCGTATTTACGACAGTCGCGCTTTACGGCCGTATTTACGACAGTCGCGCTTTACGGCCGTATTTACGACAGTCGCGGCTTTACGGCCGTATTTACGACAGTCGCGCTTTACGGCCGTATTTACGACAGTCGCGCTTTACGGCCGTATTTACGACAGTCGCGCTTTACGGCCGTATTTACGACAGTCGCGCTTTACGGTCGTAAATACGGCAGTCGCGCTTTACGGCCGTATTTACGACAGTCGCGCTTTACGGCCGTATTTACGACAGTCGCGCTTTACGGCCGTATTTACGGCACTCGCGCTTTACGGGCCGTATTTACGACAGTCGCGCTTTACGGCACCATTTGCGACAGTCGCGCTTTACGGCCGTATTTACGACAGTCGCGCTTTACGGCCGTATTTACGACAGTCGCGATTTACGGCCGTATTTACGGCAGGTCGCGATTTACGGCCGTATTTACGACAGTCGCGCTTTACGGCCGTATTTACGACAGTCGCGATTTACCGGCCGTATTTACGACAGTCGCGCTTTACGGCCGTATTTACGACAGTCGCGCTTTACGGCCGTATTTACGACAGTCGCGCTTTACGGCCGTATTTACGGCAGTCACGCTTTACGGCCGTATTTACGACAGTCGCGCTTTACGGCCGTATTTACGGCAGTCGCGCTTTACGGCACCTTTTACGACAGTCGCGCTTTACGGCCGTATTTACGGCAGTCGCGCTTTACGGCCGTATTTACGACAGTCGCGCTTTACGGCCGTATTTACGACAGTCGCGATTTACGGCCGTATTTACGACAGTCGCGCTTTACGGCCGTATTTACGGCAGTCGCGCTTTACGGCCGTATTTACGGCAGTCGCGCTTTACGGCCGTATTTACGGCAGTCGCGCTTTACGGCCGTATTTACGACAGTCGCGCTTTACGGCCGTATTTACGGCAGTCGCGCTTTACGGCCGTATTTACGGCAGTCGCGATTTACGGCCGTATTTACGACAGTCGCGCTTTACGGCCGTATTTACGGCAGTCGCGCTTTACGGCCGTATTTACGGCAGTCGCGCTTTACGGCCGTATTTACGGCAGTCGCGCTTTACGGCCGTATTTACGACAGTCGCGCTTTACGGCCGTATTTACGGCAGTCGCGATTTACGGCCGTATTTACGACAGTCGCGATTTACGGCCGTATTTACGACAGTCGCGCTTTACGGCCGTATTTACGACAGTCGCGCTTTACGGCCGTATTTACGGCAGTCGCGCTTTACGGCACCTTTTACGACAGTCGCGCTTTACGGCCGTATTTACGACAGTCGCGCTTTACGGCCGTATTTACGACAGTCGCGCTTTACGGCACCTTTTGCGACAGTCGCGATTTACGGCCGTATTTACGACAGTCGCGCTTTTACGGCCGTATTTACGACAGTCGCGCTTTACGGCCGTATTTACGACAGTCGCGCTTTACGGCCGTATTTACGGCAGTCGCGCTTTACGGCCGTATTTACGACAGTCGCGCTTTACGGCCGTATTTACGGCAGTCTCGCTTTACGGCACCTTTTACGACAGTCGCGCTTTACGGCACCTTTTGCGACAGTCGCGATTTACGGCCGTATTTACGACAGTCGCGCTTTACGGCCGTATTTACGACAGTCGCGCTTTACGGTCGTAAATACGGCAGTCGCGCTTTACGGCCGTATTTACGACAGTCGCGATTTACGTCCGTATTTACGACAGTCGCGCTTTACGGCCGTATTTACGGCAGTCGCGCTTTACGGCCGTATTTACGACAGTCGCGCTTTACGGCCGTATTTACGACAGTCGCGCTTTACGGCCGTATTTACCACAGTCGCGCTTTACGGCCGTATTTACGACAGTCGCGCTTTACGGCCGTATTTACGACAGTCGCGCTTTACGGCCGTATTTACGACAGTCGCGCTTTACGGCCGTATTTA
The DNA here is from genome assembly GCF_035770615.1 of Melospiza melodia melodia. NCBI lineage: Eukaryota > Metazoa > Chordata > Aves > Passeriformes > Passerellidae > Melospiza > Melospiza melodia. The sequence continues at coordinate 9,942 of NW_026948607.1, forward strand.
CGACAGTCGCGCTTTACGGCCGTATTTACGACAGTCGCGCTTTACGGCCGTATTTACGGCAGTCGCGCTTTACGGCCGTATTTACGACAGTCGCGCTTTACGGCCGTATTTACGACAGTCGCGCTTTACGGCCGTATTTACGACAGTCGCGCTTTACGGCCGTATTTACGACAGTCGCGCTTTACGGCACCATTTGCGACAGTCGCGCTTTACGGCCGTATTTACGACAGTCGCGCTTTACGGCCGTATTTACGACAGTCGCGATTTACGGCCGTATTTACGGCAGTCGCGATTTACGGCCGTATTTACGACAGTCGCGCTTTACGGCCGTATTTACGACAGTCGCGATTTACGGCCGTATTTACGACAGTCGCGCTTTACGGCCGTATTTACGACAGTCGCGCTTACGGCGTATTTACGACAGTCGCGCTTTACGGCCGTATTTACGGCAGTCGACGCTTTACGCCGTATTTACGACAGTCGCGCTTACGGCCGTATTTACGGCAGTCGCGCTTTACGGCACGTCTTTACGACTACGGTCAGTCGCGCTTTACGGCCGTATTTACGACAGTCGCGCTTTACGGCCGTATTTACGACAGTCGCGCTTTACGGCCGTATTTACGACAGTCGCGCTTTACGGCCGTATTTACGACAGTCGCGCTTTACGGCCGTATTTACGACAGTCGCGCTTTACGGCCGTATTTACGGCAGTCGCGCTTTACGGCCGTATTTACGGCAGTCGCGCTTTACGGCCGTATTTACGACAGTCGCGCTTTACGGCCGTATTTACGGCAGTCGCGCTTTACGGCCGTATTTACGACAGTCGCGATTTACGGCCGTATTTACGACAGTCGCGCTTTACGGCCGTATTTACGACAGTCGCGCTTTACGGCCGTATTTACGGCAGTCGCGCTTTTACGGCACCTTTTACGACAGTCGCGCTTTACGGCCGTATTTACGACAGTCGCGCTTTACGGCCGTATTTACGACAGTCGCGATTTACGGCCGTATTTACGACAGTCGCGATTTACGGCCGTATTTACGACAGTCGCGCTTTTACGGCCGTATTTACGACAGTCGCGCTTTACGGCCGTATTTACGACAGTCGCGCTTTACGGCCGTATTTACGGCAGTCGCGCTTTACGGCACCTTTTACGACAGTCGCGCTTTACGGCCGTATTTACGACAGTCGCGTTTACGGCCGTATTTACGGCAGTCGCGCTTTACGGCCGTATTTACGGCAGTCGCGCTTTACGGCCGTATTTACGACAGTCGCGCTTTACGGCCGTATTTACGGCAGTCGCGCTTTACGGCACCTTTTACGACAGTCGCGCTTTACGGCCGTATTTACGACAGTCGCGCTTTACGGCCGTATTTACGGCAGTCGCGCTTTACGGCCGTATTTACGACAGTCGCGATTTACGGCCGTATTTACGACAGTCGTGATTTACGGCCGTATTTACGACAGTCGCGCTTTACGGCCGTATTTACGGCAGTCGCGCTTTACGGCCGTATTTACGACAGTCGCGCTTTACGGCCGTATTTACGACAGTCGCGATTTACGGCCGTATTTACGACAGTCGCGATTTACGGCCGTATTTACGACAGTCGCGCTTTACGGCCGTATTTACGACAGTCGCGCTTTACGGCCGTATTTACGGCAGTCGCGCTTTACGGCCGTATTTACGACAGTCGCGCTTTACGGCCGTATTTACGACAGTCGCGCTTTACGGCCGTATTTACGACAGTCGCGCTTTACGGCCGTATTTACGACAGTCGCGCTTTACGGCCGTATTTACGACAGTCGCGCTTTACGGCCGTATTTACGGCAGTCGCGCTTTACGGCCGTATTTACGACAGTCGCGATTTACGGCCGTATTTACGACAGTCGCGCTTTACGGCCGTATTTACGACAGTCGCGCTTTACGGCCGTATTTACGGCAGTCGCGCTTTATGGCCGTATTTACGACAGTCGCGATTTACGGCCGTATTTACGACAGTCGCGATTTACGGCCGTATTTACGACAGTCGCGATTTACGGCCGTATTTACGACAGTCGCGATTTACGGCCGTATTTACGACAGTCGCGCTTTACGGCCGTATTTACGGCAGTCGCGCTTTACGGCCGTATTTACGACAGTCGCGCTTTACGGCCGTATTTACGACAGTCGCGCTTTACGGCCGTATTTACGGCAGTCGCGCTTTACGGCCGTATTTACGACAGTCGCGCTTTACGGCCGTATTTACGACAGTCGCGATTTACGGCCGTATTTACGACAGTCGCGCTTTACGGCCGTATTTACGACAGTCGCGCTTTACGGCACCTTTTGCGACAGTCGCGATTTACGGCCGTATTTACGACAGTCGCGCTTTACGGCCGTATTTACGACAGTCGCGCTTTACGGCCGTATTTACGGCAGTCGCGCTTTACGGCCGTATTTACGACAGTCGCGATTTACGGCCGTATTTACGGCAGTCGCGCTTTACGGCCGTATTTACGACAGTCGCGCTTTACGGCCGTATTTACGACAGTCGCGATTTACGGCCGTATTTACGGCAGTCGCGCTTTACGGCCGTATTTACGACAGTCGCGCTTTACGGCCGTATTTACGACAGTCGCGATTTACGGCCGTATTTACGACAGTCGCGATTTACGGCCGTATTTACGACAGTCGCGCTTTACGGCCGTATTTACGACAGTCGCGATTTACGGCCGTATTTACGACAGTCGCGATTTACGGCCGTATTTACGACAGTCGCGCTTTACGGCCGTATTTACGGCAGTCGCGCTTTACGGCACCTTTTACGACAGTCGCGCTTTACGGCCGTATTTACGACAGTCGCGCTTTACGGCCGTATTTACGGCAGTCGCGCTTTACGGCCGTATTTACGGCAGTCGCGCTTTACGGCCGTATTTACGGCAGTCGCGCTTTACGGCCGTATTTACGACAGTCGCGCTTTACGGCCGTATTTACGACAGTCGCGCTTTACGGCCGTATTTACGACAGTCGCGCTTTACGGCACCTTTTGCGACAGTCGCGATTTACGGCCGTATTTACGACAGTCGCGCTTTACGGCCGTATTTACGACAGTCGCGATTTACGGCCGTATTTACGGCAGTCGCGCTTTACGGCCGTATTTACGGCAGTCGCGCTTTACGGCCGTATTTACGGCAGTCGCGCTTTACGGCAGTATTTACGACAGTCGCGATTTACGGCCGTATTTACGACAGTCGCGCTTTACGGCCGTATTTACGACAGTCGCGCTTTACGGCCGTATTTACGGCAGTCGCGCTTTACGTCCGTATTTACGGCAGTCGCGCTTTACGGCCGTATTTACGACAGTCGCGCTTTACGGCCGTATTTACGGCAGTCGCGCTTTACGGCCGTATTTACGGCAGTCGCGCTTTACGGCACCTTTTACGACAGTCGCGCTTTACGGCCGTATTTACGACAGTCGCGCTTTACGGCCGTATTTACGGCAGTCGCGCTTTACGGCCGTATTTACGACAGTCGCGATTTACGGCCGTATTTACGACAGTCGTGATTTACGGCCGTATTTACGACAGTCGCGCTTTACGGCCGTATTTACGGCAGTCGCGCTTTACGGCCGTATTTACGACAGTCGCGCTTTACGGCCGTATTTACGACAGTCGCGATTTACGGCCGTATTTACGACAGTCGCGATTTACGGCCGTATTTACGACAGTCGCGCTTTACGGCCGTATTTACGACAGTCGCGCTTTACGGCCGTATTTACGACAGTCGCGCTTTACGGCCGTATTTACGACAGTCGCGCTTTACGGCCGTATTTACGGCAGTCGCGCTTTACGGCCGTATTTACGACAGTCGCGATTTACGGCCGTATTTACGACAGTCGCGCTTTACGGCCGTATTTACGACAGTCGCGCTTTACGGCCGTATTTACGGCAGTCGCGCTTTATGGCCGTATTTACGACAGTCGCGATTTACGGCCGTATTTACGACAGTCGCGATTTACGGCCGTATTTACGACAGTCGCGATTTACGGCCGTATTTACGACAGTCGCGATTTACGGCCGTATTTACGACAGTCGCGCTTTACGGCCGTATTTACGGCAGTCGCGCTTTACGGCCGTATTTACGACAGTCGCGCTTTACGGCCGTATTTACGACAGTCGCGCTTTACGGCCGTATTTACGGCAGTCGCGCTTTACGGCCGTATTTACGACAGTCGCGCTTTACGGCCGTATTTACGACAGTCGCGATTTACGGCCGTATTTACGACAGTCGCGCTTTACGGCCGTATTTACGACAGTCGCGCTTTACGGCACCTTTTGCGACAGTCGCGATTTACGGCCGTATTTACGACAGTCGCGCTTTACGGCCGTATTTACGACAGTCGCGCTTTACGGCCGTATTTACGGCAGTCGCGCTTTACGGCCGTATTTACGACAGTCGCGATTTACGGCCGTATTTACGGCAGTCGCGCTTTACGGCCGTATTTACGACAGTCGCGCTTTACGGCCGTATTTACGACAGTCGCGATTTACGGCCGTATTTACGACAGTCGCGCTTTACGGCCGTATTTACGGCAGTCGCGCTTTACGGCACCTTTTACGACAGTCGCGCTTTACGGCCGTATTTACGACAGTCGCGCTTTACGGCCGTATTTACGGCAGTCGCGCTTTACGGCCGTATTTACGGCAGTCGCGCTTTACGGCCGTATTTACGGCAGTCGCGCTTTACGGCCGTATTTACGACAGTCGCGCTTTACGGCCGTATTTACGACAGTCGCGCTTTACGGCCGTATTTACGACAGTCGCGCTTTACGGCACCTTTTGCGACAGTCGCGATTTACGGCCGTATTTACGACAGTCGCGCTTTACGGCCGTATTTACGACAGTCGCGATTTACGGCCGTATTTACGGCAGTCGCGCTTTACGGCCGTATTTACGGCAGTCGCGCTTTACGGCCGTATTTACGGCAGTCGCGCTTTACGGCAGTATTTACGACAGTCGCGATTTACGGCCGTATTTACGACAGTCGCGCTTTACGGCCGTATTTACGACAGTCGCGCTTTACGGCCGTATTTACGGCAGTCGCGCTTTACGTCCGTATTTACGGCAGTCGCGCTTTACGGCCGTATTTACGACAGTCGCGCTTTACGGCCGTATTTACGGCAGTCGCGCTTTACGGCCGTATTTACGACAGTCGCGCTTTACGGCCGTATTTACGACAGTCGCGCTTTACGGCACCTTTTGCGACAGTCGCGATTTACGGCCGTATTTACGACAGTCGCGCTTTACGGCCGTATTTACGACAGTCGCGCTTTACGGCCGTATTTACGGCAGTCGCGATTTACGGCCGTATTTACGACGGTCGCGCTTTACGGCCGTATTTACGACAGTCGCGCTTTACGGCCGTATTTACGGCAGTCGCGCTTTACGGCCGTATTTACGGCAGTCGCGCTTTACGGCCGTATTTACGACAGTCGCGCTTTACGGCCGTATTTACGACAGTCGCGCTTTACGGCCGTATTTACGACAGTCGCGCTTTACGGCCGTATTTTCGACAGTCGCGCTTTACGGCACTATTTGCGACAGTCGCGATTTACGGCCGTATTTACGACAGTCGCGCTTTACGGCCGTATTTACGACAGTCGCGCTTTACGGCCGTATTTACGGCAGTCGCGCTTTACGGCCGTATTTACGACAGTCGCGCTTTACGGCCGTATTTACGACAGTCGCGATTTACGGCCGTATTTACGACAGTCGCGCTTTACGGCCGTATTTACGACAGTCGCGCTTTACGGCCGTATTTACGACAGTCGCGCTTTACGGCCCTATTTACGACAGTCGCGCTTTACGGCCGTATTTACGGCAGTCGCGCTTTACGGCCGTATTTACGACAGTCGCGCTTTACGGCCGTATTTACGGCAGTCGCGCTTTACGGCACCTTTTACGACAGTCGCGCTTTACGGCCGTATTTACGACAGTCGCGTTTTACGGCCGTATTTACGGCAGTCGCGCTTTACGGCCGTATTTACGGCAGTCGCGCTTTACGGCCGTATTTACGACAGTCGCGCTTTACGGCCGTATTTACGGCAGTCGCGCTTTACGGCACCTTTTACGACAGTCGCGCTTTACGGCCGTATTTACGACAGTCGCGCTTTACGGCCGTATTTACGGCAGTCGCGCTTTACGGCCGTATTTACGACAGTCGCGATTTACGGCCGTATTTACGACAGTCGCGCTTTACGGCCGTATTTACGGCAGTCGCGATTTACGGCCGTATTTACGACAGTCGCGCTTTACGGCACCTTTTGCGACAGTCGCGATTTACGGCCGTATTTACGACAGTCGCGCTTTACGGCCGTATTTACGACAGTCGCGCTTTACGGCCGTATTTACGACAGTCGCGCTTTACGGCCGTATTTACGGCAGTCGCGCTTTACGGCCGTATTTACGACAGTCGCGCTTTACGGCCGTATTTACGACAGTCGCGCTTTACGGCCGTATTTACGGCAGTCGCGCTTTACGGCCGTATTTACGACAGTCGCGATTTACGGCCGTATTTACGACAGTCGCGCTTTACGGCCGTATTTACGACAGTCGCGCTTTACGGCCGTATTTACGACAGTCGCGCTTTACGGCCGTATTTACGACAGTCGCGCTTTACGGCCGTATTTACGACAGTCGCGCTTTACGGCCGTATTTACGACAGTCGCGATTTACGGCCGTATTTACGACAGTCGCGCTTTACGGCCGTATTTACGACAGTCGCGCTTTACGGCCGTATTTACGACAGTCGCGATTTACGGCCGTATTTACGGCAGTGGCGCTTTACGGCCGTATTTACGGCAGTCGCGCTTTACGGCCGTATTTACGGCAGTCGCGCTTTACGGCCGTATTTACGACAGTCGCGCTTTACGGCCGTATTTACGACAGTCGCGCTTTACGGCCGTATTTACGGCAGTCGCGCTTTACGGCCCTATTTACGACAGTCGCGCTTTACGGCCGTATTTACGGCAGTCGCGCTTTACGGCCGTATTTACGACAGTCGCGATTTACGGCCGTATTTACGACAGTCGCGCTTTACGGCCGTATTTACGACAGTCGCGCTTTACGGCCGTATTTACGGCAGTCGCGCTTTACGGCCGTATTTACGACAGTCGCGCTTTACGGCCGTATTTACGACAGTCGCGCTTTACGGCCGTATTTACGACAGTCGCGCTTTACGGCACCATTTGCGACAGTCGCGCTTTACGGCCGTATTTACGACAGTCGCGCTTTACGGCCGTATTTACGACAGTCGCGATTTACGGCCGTATTTACGGCAGTCGCGATTTACGGCCGTATTTACGACAGTCGCGCTTTACGGCCGTATTTACGACAGTCGCGATTTACGGCCGTATTTACGACAGTCGCGCTTTACGGCCGTATTTACGACAGTCGCGCTTTACGGCACCTTTTGCGACAGTCGCGATTTACGGCCGTATTTACGGCAGTCACGCTTTACGGCCGTATTTACGACAGTCGCGCTTTACGGCCGTATTTACGGCAGTCGCGCTTTACGGCACCTTTTACGACAGTCGCGCTTTACGGCCGTATTTACGACAGTCGCGCTTTACGGCCGTATTTACGACAGTCGCGCTTTACGGCCGTATTTACGACAGTCGCGCTTTACGGCCGTATTTACGGCAGTCGCGCTTTACGGCCGTATTTACGGCAGTCGCGCTTTACGGCCGTATTTACGACAGTCGCGCTTTACGGCCGTATTTACGGCAGTCGCGCTTTACGGCCGTATTTACGACAGTCGCGATTTACGGCCGTATTTACGACAGTCGCGCTTTACGGCCGTATTTACGACAGTCGCGCTTTACGGCCGTATTTACGGCAGTCGCGCTTTACGGCACCTTTTACGACAGTCGCGCTTTACGGCCGTATTTACGACAGTCGCGCTTTACGGCCGTATTTACGACAGTCGCGCTTTACGGCCGTATTTACGACAGTCGCGCTTTACGGCCGTATTTACGACAGTCGCGCTTTACGGCCGTATTTACGGCAGTCGCGCTTTACGGCCGTATTTACGACAGTCGCGCTTTACGGCCGTATTTACGGCAGTCGCGCTTTACGGCACCTTTTACGACAGTCGCGCTTTACGGCCGTATTTACGACAGTCGCGCTTTACGGCCGTATTTACGGCAGTCGCGCTTTACGGCCGTATTTACGGCAGTCGCGCTTTACGGCCGTATTTACGACAGTCGCGCTTTACGGTAGTATTTACGGCAGTCGCGCTTTACGGCACCTTTTACGACAGTCGCGCTTTACGGCCGTATTTACGACAGTCGCGCTTTACGGCCGTATTTACGACAGTCGCGATTTACGGCCGTATTTACGACAGTCGCGCTTTACGGCCGTATTTACGACAGTCGCGCTTTACGGCCGTATTTACGACAGTCGCGATTTACGGCCGTATTTACGACAGTCGCGCTTTACGGCCGTATTTACGACAGTCGCGCTTTACGGCCGTATTTACGACAGTCGCGCTTTACGGCCGTATTTACGGCAGTCGCGCTTTACGGCCGTATTTACGGCAGTCGCGCTTTACGGCCGTATTTACGACAGTCGCGCTTTACGGCCGTATTTACGACAGTCGCGCTTTACGGCCGTATTTACGGCAGTCGCGCTTTACGGCCGTATTTACGACAGTCGCGCTTTACGGCCGTATTTACGACAGTCGCGCTTTACGGCCGTATTTACGGCAGTCGCGCTTTACGGCCGTATTTACGACAGTCGCGATTTACGGCCGTATTTACGACAGTCGCGCTTTACGGCCGTATTTACGACAGTCGCGCTTTACGGCCGTATTTACGACAGTCGCGATTTACGGCCGTATTTACGACAGTCGCGCTTTACGGCCGTATTTACGACAGTCGCGATTTACGGCCGTATTTACGGCAGTCGCGCTTTACGGCCGTATTTACGGCAGTCGCGCTTTACGGCCGTATTTACGACAGTCGCGCTTTACGGCCGTATTTACGACAGTCGCGATTTACGGCCGTATTTACGACAGTCGCGCTTTACGGCCGTATTTACGGCAGTCGCGCTTTACGGCCGTATTTACGACAGTCGCGCTTTACGGCCGTATTTACGACAGTCGCGCTTTACGGCCGTATTTACGGCAGTCGCGCTTTACGGCACCTTTTACGACAGTCGCGCTTTACGGCACCTTTTACGACAGTCGCGCTTTACGGCCGTATTTACGACAGTCGCGCTTTACGGCCGTATTTACGACAGTCGCGCTTTACGGCCGTATTTACGGCAGTCGCGCTTTACGGCCGTATTCACGACAGTCGCGCTTTACGGCCGTATTTACGGCAGTCGCGATTTACGGCCGTATTTACGACAGTCGCGCTTTACGGCCGTATTTACGACAGTCGCGCTTTACGGCCGTATTTACGACAGTCGCGCTTTACGGCCGTATTTACGGCAGTCGCGCTTTACGGCCGTATTTACGACAGTCGCGCTTTACGGCCGTATTTACGACAGTCGCGATTTACGGCCGTATTTACGGCAGTCGCGCTTTACGGCCGTATTTACGACAGTCGCGCTTTACGGCCGTATTTACGACAGTCGCGATTTACGGCCGTATTTACGACAGTCGCGATTTACGGCCGTATTTACGACAGTCGCGCTTTACGGCCGTATTTACGACAGTCGCGATTTACGGCCGTATTTACGACAGTCGCGATTTACGGCCGTATTTACGACAGTCGCGCTTTACGGCCGTATTTACGGCAGTCGCGCTTTACGGCACCTTTTACGACAGTCGCGCTTTACGGCCGTATTTACGACAGTCGCGCTTTACGGCCGTATTTACGACAGTCGCGCTTTACGGCCGTATTTACGACAGTCGCGCTTTACGGCCGTATTTACGACAGTCGCGATTTACGGCCGTATTTACGACAGTCGCGATTTACGGCCGTATTTACGACAGTCGCGCTTTACGGCCGTATTTACGACAGTCGCGATTTACGGCCGTATTTACGACAGTCGCGATTTACGGCCGTATTTACGACAGTCGCGCTTTACGGCCGTATTTACGGCAGTCGCGCTTTACGGCCGTATTTACGACAGTCGCGCTTTACGGCCGTATTTACGACAGTCGCGCTTTACGGCCGTATTTACGGCAGTCGCGCTTTACGGCCGTATTTACGACAGTCGCGCTTTACGGCCGTATTTACGACAGTCGCGATTTACGGCCGTATTTACGACAGTCGCGGTTTACGGCCGTATTTACGACAGTCGCGCTTTACGGCACCTTTTGCGACAGTCGCGATTTACGGCCGTATTTACGACAGTCGCGCTTTACGGCCATATTTACGACAGTCGCGCTTTACGGCCGTATTTACGGCAGTCGCGCTTTACGGCCGTATTTACGACAGTCGCGCTTTACGGCCGTATTTACGACAGTCGCGCTTTACGGCCGTATTTACGGCAGTCGCGCTTTACGGCCGTATTTACGACAGTCGCGCTTTACGGCCGTATTTACGACAGTCGCGATTTACGGCCGTATTTACGGCAGTCGCGCTTTACGGCCGTATTTACGACAGTCGCGCTTTACGGCCGTATTTACGACAGTCGCGATTTACGGCCGTATTTACGACAGTCGCGATTTACGGCCGTATTTACGACAGTCGCGCTTTACGGCCGTATTTACGGCAGTCGCGATTTACGGCCGTATTTACGACAGTCGCGATTTACGGCCGTATTTACGACAGTCGCGCTTTACGGCCGTATTTACGGCAGTCGCGCTTTACGGCACCTTTTACGACAGTCGCGCTTTACGGCCGTATTTACGACAGTCGCGCTTTACGGCCGTATTTACGGCAGTCGCGCTTTACGGCCGTATTTACGGCAGTCGCGCTTTACGGCCGTATTTACGACAGTCGCGCTTTACGGCCGTATTTACGGCAGTCGCGCTTTACGGCCGTATTTACGGCAATCGCGCTTTACGGCCGTATTTACGACAGTCGCGCTTTACGGCCGTATTTACGGCAGTCGCGCTTTACGGCACCTTTTACGACAGTCGCGCTTTACGGCCGTATTTACGACAGTCGCGCTTTACGGCCGTATTTACGACAGTCGCGATTTACGGCCGTATTTACGACAGTCGCGCTTTACGGCCGTATTTACGACAGTCGCGCTTTACGGCCGTATTTACGACAGTCGCGCTTTACGGCACCTTTTGCGACAGTCGCGATTTACGGCCGTATTTACGACAGTCGCGCTTTACGGCCGTATTTACGACAGTCGCGATTTACGGCCGTATTTACGGCAGTCGCGCTTTACGGCCGTATTTACGGCAGTCGCGCTTTACGGCCGTATTTACGGCAGTCGCGCTTTACGGCAGTATTTACGACAGTCGCGATTTACGGCCGTATTTACGACAGTCGCGCTTTACGGCCGTATTTACGACAGTCGCGCTTTACGGCCGTATTTACGGCAGTCGCGCTTTACGTCCGTATTTACGGCAGTCGCGCTTTACGGCCGTATTTACGACAGTCGCGCTTTACGGCCGTATTTACGGCAGTCGCGCTTTACGGCCGTATTTACGACAGTCGCGATTTACGGCCGTATTTACGACAGTCGTGCTTTACGGCCGTATTTACGACAGTCGCGCTTTACGGCACCTTTTGCGACAGTCGCGATTTACGGCCGTATTTACGACAGTCGCGCTTTACGGCCGTATTTACGACAGTCGCGCTTTACGGCCGTATTTACGGCAGTCGCGATTTACGGCCGTATTTACGACGGTCGCGCTTTACGGCCGTATTTACGACAGTCGCGCTTTACGGCCGTATTTACGGCAGTCGCGCTTTACGGCCGTATTTACGGCAGTCGCGCTTTACGGCCGTATTTACGACAGTCGCGCTTTACGGCCGTATTTACGACAGTCGCGCTTTACGGCCGTATTTTCGACAGTCGCGCTTTACGGCACTATTTGCGACAGTCGCGATTTACGGCCGTATTTACGACAGTCGCGCTTTACGGCCGTATTTACGGCAGTCGCGCTTTACGGCCGTATTTACGACAGTCGCGCTTTACGGCACCTTTTACGACAGTCGCGATTTACGGCCGTATTTACGACAGTCGCGCTTTACGGCCGTATTTACGACAGTCGCGCTTTACGGCCGTATTTACGACAGTCGCGCTTTACGGCCGTATTTACGGCAGTCGCGCTTTACGGCCGTATTTACGGCAGTCGCGCTTTACGGCCGTATTTACGACAGTCGCGCTTTACGGCCGTATTTACGACAGTCGCGCTTTACGGCCGTATTTACGGCAGTCGCGCTTTACGGCCGTATTCACGACAGTCGCGCTTTACGGCCGTATTTACGGCAGTCGCGCTTTACGGCCGTATTTACGGCAGTCGCGCTTTACGGCCGTATTTACGACAGTCGCGCTTTACGGCCGTATTTACGGCAGTCGCGCTTTACGGCACCTTTTACGACAGTCGCGCTTTACGGCCGTATTTACGACAGTCGCGCTTTACGGCCGTATTTACGACAGTCGCGCTTTACGGCCGTATTTACGACAGTCGCGATTTACGGCCGTATTTACGACAGTCGCGCTTTACGGCCTTATTTACGGCAGTCGCGATTTACGGCCGTATTTACGACAGTCGCGCTTTACGGCACCTTTTGCGACAGTCGCGATTTACGGCCGTATTTACGACAGTCGCGCTTTACGGCCGTATTTACGACAGTCGCGCTTTACGGCCGTATTTACGACAGTCGCGCTTTACGGCCGTATTTACGGCAGTCGCGCTTTACGGCCGTATTTACGACAGTCGCGATTTACGGCCGTATTTACGACAGTCGCGCTTTACGGCCGTATTTACGGCAGTCGCGCTTTACGGCCGTATTTACGACAGTCGCGCTTTACGGCCGTATTTACGACAGTCGCGATTTACGGCCGTATTTACGACAGTCGCGCTTTACGGCCGTATTTACGACAGTCGCGCTTTACGGCCGTATTTACGACAGTCGCGATTTACGGCCGTATTTACGACAGTCGCGCTTTACGGCCGTATTTACGACAGTCGCGCTTTACGGCCGTATTTACGACAGTCGCGATTTACGGCCGTATTTACGACAGTCGCGCTTTACGGCCGTATTTACGACAGTCGCGCTTTACGGCCGTATTTACGACAGTCGCGATTTACGGCCGTATTTACGACAGTCGCGCTTTACGGCCGTATTTACGACAGTCGCGCTTTACGGCCGTATTTACGACAGTCGCGCTTTACGGCCGTATTTACGACAGTCGCGCTTTACGGCCGTATTTACGGCAGTCGCGCTTTACGGCCGTATTTACGACAGTCGCGCTTTACGGCCGTATTTACGACAGTCGCGCTTTACGGCCGTATTTACGGCAGTCGCGCTTTACGGCCGTATTTACGACAGTCGCGCTTTACGGCCGTATTTACGACAGTCGCGCTTTACGGCCGTATTTACGGCAGTCGCGCTTTACGGCCGTATTTACGACAGTCGCGATTTACGGCCGTATTTACGACAGTCGCGCTTTACGGCCGTATTTACGACAGTCGCGCTTTACGGCCGTATTTACGACAGTCGCGATTTACGGCCGTATTTACGACAGTCGCGCTTTACGGCCGTATTTACGACAGTCGCGCTTTACGGCCGTATTTACGACAGTCGCGATTTACGGCCGTATTTACGGCAGTCGCGCTTTACGGCCGTATTTACGGCAGTCGCGCTTTACGGCCGTATTTACGACAGTCGCGCTTTACGGCCGTATTTACGACAGTCGCGATTTACGGCCGTATTTACGACAGTCGCGCTTTACGGCCGTATTTACGACAGTCGCGCTTTACGGCCGTATTTACGGCAGTCGCGCTTTACGGCCGTATTTACGACAGTCGCGCTTTACGGCCGTATTTACGGCAGTCGCGCTTTACGGCACCTTTTACGACAGTCGCGCTTTACGGCACCTTTTACGACAGTCGCGCTTTACGGCCGTATTTACGACAGTCGCGCTTTACGGCCGTATTTACGACAGTCGCGCTTTACGGCCGTATTTACGGCAGTCGCGCTTTACGGCCGTATTCACGACAGTCGCGCTTTACGGCCGTATTTACGACAGTCGCGATTTACGGCCGTATTTACGGCAGTCGCGCTTTACGGCCGTATTTACGACAGTCGCGCTTTACGGCCGTATTTACGACAGTCGCGCTTTACGGCACCTTTTACGACAGTCGCGCTTTACGGCCGTATTTACGACAGTCGCGCTTTACGGCCGTATTTACGGCAGTCGCGCTTTACGGCCGTATTTACGGCAGTCGCGATTTACGGCCGTATTTACGGCAGTCGCGCTTTACGGCCGTATTTACGGCAGTCGCGCTTTACGGCCGTATTTACGACAGTCGCGCTTTACGGCCGTATTTACGACAGTCGCGCTTTACGGCACCTTTTACGACAGTCGCGCTTTACGGCCGTATTTACGGCAGTCGCGCTTTACGGCACCTTTTACGACAGTCGCGCTTTACGGCACCTTTTACGACAGTCGCGCTTTACGGCCGTATTTACGACAGTCGCGCTTTACGGCCGTATTTACGACAGTCGCGCTTTACGGCCGTATTTACGACAGTCGCGCTTTACGGCCGTATTTACGGCAGTCGCGCTTTACGGCCGTATTCACGACAGTCGCGCTTTACGGCCGTATTTACGGCAGTCGCGATTTACGGCCGTATTTACGGCAGTCGCGCTTTACGGCCGTATTTACGACAGTCGCGCTTTACGGCCGTATTTACGACAGTCGCGCTTTACGGCACCTTTTACGACAGTCGCGCTTTACGGCCGTATTTACGACAGTCGCGCTTTACGGCCGTATTTACGGCAGTCGCGCTTTACGGCCGTATTTACGGCAGTCGCGCTTTACGGCCGTATTTACGGCAGTCGCGCTTTACGGCCGTATTTACGACAGTCGCGCTTTACGGCCGTATTTACGACAGTCGCGCTTTACGGCACCTTTTACGACAGTCGCGCTTTACGGCCGTATTTACGGCAGTCGCGCTTTACGGCCGTATTTACGACAGTCGCGCTTTACGGCACCTTTTACGACAGACGCGCTTTACGGCCGTATTTACGGCAGTCGCGCTTTACGGCCGTATTTACGGCAGTCGCGCTTTACGGCCGTATTTACGACAGTCGCGCTTTACGGCCGTATTTACGGCAGTCGCGCTTTACGGCCGTATTTACGACAGTCGCGATTTACGGCCGTATTTACGACAGTCGCGATTTACGGCCGTATTTACGACAGTCGCGCTTTACGGCCGTATTTACGACAGTCGCGCTTTACGGCCGTATTTACGGCAGTCGCGCTTTACGGCCGTATTTACGACAGTCGCGATTTACGGCCGTATTTACGACAGTCGCGCTTTACGGCCGTATTTACGACAGTCGCGCTTTACGGCCGTATTTACGACAGTCGCGATTTACGGCCGTATTTACGACAGTCGCGCTTTACGGCCGTATTTACGACAGTCGCGCTTTACGGCCGTATTTACGGCAGTCGCGCTTTACGGCCGTATTTACGGCAGTCGCGCTTTACGGCCGTATTTACGACAGTCGCGATTTACGGCCGTATTTACGGCAATCGCGCTTTACGGCACCTTTTACGACAGTCGCGCTTTACGGCCGTATTTACGACAGTCGCGCTTTACGGCCGTATTTACGACAGTCGCGATTTACGGCCGTATTTACGACAGTCGCGCTTTACGGCCGTATTTACGGCAGTCGCGCTTTACGGCACCTTTTACGACAGTCGCGCTTTACGGCCGTATTTACGACAGTCGCGCTTTACGGCCGTATTTACGACAGTCGCGCTTTACGGCCGTATTTACGACAGTCGCGCTTTACGGCCGTATTTACGACAGTCGCGCTTTACGGCCGTATTTACGGCAGTCGCGCTTTACGGCCGTATTTACGGCAGTCGCGCTTTACGGCCGTATTTACGACAGTCGCGCTTTACGGCCGTATTTACGGCAGTCGCGCTTTACGGCCGTATTTACGACAGTCGCGATTTACGGCCGTATTTACGACAGTCGCGCTTTACGGCCGTATTTACGACAGTCGCGCTTTACGGCCGTATTTACGGCAGTCGCGCTTTACGGCACCTTTTACGACAGTCGCGCTTTACGGCCGTATTTACGACAGTCGCGCTTTACGGCCGTATTTACGACAGTCGCGATTTACGGCCGTATTTACGACAGTCGCGCTTTACGGCCGTATTTACGACAGTCGCGCTTTACGGCCGTATTTACGACAGTCGCGCTTTACGGCCGTATTTACGGCAGTCGCGCTTTACGGCCGTATTTACGACAGTCGCGCTTTACGGCCGTATTTACGGCAGTCGCGCTTTACGGCACCTTTTACGACAGTCGCGCTTTACGGCCGTATTTACGACAGTCGCGCTTTACGGCCGTATTTACGGCAGTCGCGCTTTACGGCCGTATTTACGGCAGTCGCGCTTTACGGCCGTATTTACGACAGTCGCGCTTTACGGTAGTATTTACGGCAGTCGCGCTTTACGGCACCTTTTACGACAGTCGCGCTTTACGGCCGTATTTACGACAGTCGCGCTTTACGGCCGTATTTACGGCAGTCGCGCTTTACGGCCGTATTTACGACAGTCGCGATTTACGGCCGTATTTACGACAGTCGCGATTTACGGCCGTATTTACGACAGTCGCGCTTTACGGCCGTATTTACGGCAGTCGCGCTTTACGGCCGTATTTACGACAGTCGCGCTTTACGGCCGTATTTACGACAGTCGCGATTTACGGCCGTATTTACGACAGTCGCGCTTTACGGCCGTATTTACGACAGTCGCGCTTTACGGCCGTATTTACGGCAGTCGCGCTTTACGGCCGTATTTACGGCAGTCGCGCTTTACGGCCGTATTTACGACAGTCGCGCTTTACGGCCGTATTTACGACAGTCGCGCTTTACGGCCGTATTTACGACAGTCGCGCTTTACGGCCGTATTTACGACAGTCGCGCTTTACGGCCGTATTTACGACAGTCGCGCTTTACGGCCGTATTTACGGCAGTCGCGCTTTACGGCCGTATTTACGACAGTCGCGCTTTACGGCCGTATTTACGACAGTCGCGCTTTACGGCCGTATTTACGACAGTCGCGCTTTACGGCCGTATTTACGACAGTCGCGATTTACGGCCGTATTTACGACAGTCGCGCTTTACGGCCGTATTTACGGCAGTCGCGCTTTACGGCCGTATTTACGACAGTCGCGCTTTACGGCCGTATTTACGACAGTCGCGATTTACGGCCGTATTTACGACAGTCGCGCTTTACGGCCGTATTTACGACAGTCGCGCTTTACGGCCGTATTTACGACAGTCGCGATTTACGGCCGTATTTACGGCAGTCGCGCTTTACGGCCGTATTTACGACAGTCGCGCTTTACGGCCGTATTTACGACAGTCGCGATTTACGGCCGTATTTACGACAGTCGCGATTTACGGCCGTATTTACGACAGTCGCGCTTTACGGCCGTATTTACGACAGTCGCGATTTACGGCCGTATTTACGACAGTCGCGATTTACGGCCGTATTTACGACAGTCGCGCTTTACGGCCGTATTTACGGCAGTCGCGCTTTACGGCACCTTTTACGACAGTCGCGCTTTACGGCCGTATTTACGACAGTCGCGCTTTACGGCCGTATTTACGGCAGTCGCGCTTTACGGCCGTATTTACGGCAGTCGCGCTTTACGGCCGTATTTACGACAGTCGCGCTTTACGGCCGTATTTACGGCAGTCGCGCTTTACGGCCGTATTTACGGCAATCGCGCTTTACGGCCGTATTTACGACAGTCGCGCTTTACGGCCGTATTTACGGCAGTCGCGCTTTACGGCACCTTTTACGACAGTCGCGCTTTACGGCCGTATTTACGACAGTCGCGCTTTACGGCCGTATTTACGACAGTCGCGATTTACGGCCGTATTTACGACAGTCGCGCTTTACGGCCGTATTTACGACAGTCGCGCTTTACGGCCGTATTTACGACAGTCGCGCTTTACGGCACCTTTTGCGACAGTCGCGATTTACGGCCGTATTTACGACAGTCGCGCTTTACGGCCGTATTTACGACAGTCGCGATTTACGGCCGTATTTACGGCAGTCGCGCTTTACGGCCGTATTTACGGCAGTCGCGCTTTACGGCCGTATTTACGGCAGTCGCGCTTTACGGCAGTATTTACGACAGTCGCGATTTACGGCCGTATTTACGACAGTCGCGCTTTACGGCCGTATTTACGACAGTCGCGCTTTACGGCCGTATTTACGGCAGTCGCGCTTTACGTCCGTATTTACGGCAGTCGCGCTTTACGGCCGTATTTACGACAGTCGCGCTTTACGGCCGTATTTACGGCAGTCGCGCTTTACGGCCGTATTTACGACAGTCGTGCTTTACGGCCGTATTTACGACAGTCGCGCTTTACGGCACCTTTTGCGACAGTCGCGATTTACGGCCGTATTTACGACAGTCGCGCTTTACGGCCGTATTTACGACAGTCGCGCTTTACGGCCGTATTTACGGCAGTCGCGATTTACGGCCGTATTTACGACGGTCGCGCTTTACGGCCGTATTTACGACGGTCGCGCTTTACGGCCGTATTTACGGCAGTCGCGCTTTACGGCCGTATTTACGGCAGTCGCGCTTTACGGCCGTATTTACGACAGTCGCGCTTTACGGCCGTATTTACGACAGTCGCGCTTTACGGCCGTATTTTCGACAGTCGCGCTTTACGGCACTATTTGCGACAGTCGCGATTTACGGCCGTATTTACGACAGTCGCGCTTTACGGCCGTATTTACGGCAGTCGCGCTTTACGGCCGTATTTACGACAGTCGCGCTTTACGGCCGTATTTACGGCAGTCGCGCTTTACGGCCGTATTTACGGCAGTCGCGCTTTACGGCCGTATTTACGACAGTCGCGCTTTACGGCCGTATTTACGACAGTCGCGCTTTACGGCCGTATTTTCGACAGTCGCGCTTTACGGCACTATTTGCGACAGTCGCGCTTTACGGCCGTATTTACGACAGTCGCGCTTTACGGCCGTATTTACGGCAGTCGCGCTTTACGGCCGTATTTACGACAGTCGCGCTTTACGGCCGTATTTACGACAGTCGCGATTTACGGCCGTATTTACGACAGTCGCGCTTTACGGCCGTATTTACGGCAATCGCGCTTTACGGCCGTATTTACGACAGTCGCGCTTTACGGCCGTATTTACGGCAGTCGCGCTTTACGGCACCTTTTACGACAGTCGCGCTTTACGGCCGTATTTACGACAGTCGCGCTTTACGGCCGTATTTACGACAGTCGCGATTTACGGCCGTATTTACGACAGTCGCGCTTTACGGCCGTATTTACGACAGTCGCGCTTTACGGCCGTATTTACGACAGTCGCGCTTTACGGCACCTTTTGCGACAGTCGCGATTTACGGCCGTATTTACGACAGTCGCGCTTTACGGCCGTATTTACGACAGTCGCGATTTACGGCCGTATTTACGGCAGTCGCGCTTTACGGCCGTATTTACGGCAGTCGCGCTTTACGGCCGTATTTACGGCAGTCGCGCTTTACGGCAGTATTTACGACAGTCGCGATTTACGGCCGTATTTACGACAGTCGCGCTTTACGGCCGTATTTACGACAGTCGCGCTTTACGGCCGTATTTACGGCAGTCGCGCTTTACGTCCGTATTTACGGCAGTCGCGCTTTACGGCCGTATTTACGACAGTCGCGCTTTACGGCCGTATTTACGGCAGTCGCGCTTTACGGCCGTATTTACGACAGTCGTGCTTTACGGCCGTATTTACGACAGTCGCGCTTTACGGCACCTTTTGCGACAGTCGCGATTTACGGCCGTATTTACGACAGTCGCGCTTTACGGCCGTATTTACGACAGTCGCGCTTTACGGCCGTATTTACGGCAGTCGCGATTTACGGCCGTATTTACGACGGTCGCGCTTTACGGCCGTATTTACGACAGTCGCGCTTTACGGCCGTATTTACGGCAGTCGCGCTTTACGGCCGTATTTACGGCAGTCGCGCTTTACGGCCGTATTTACGACAGTCGCGCTTTACGGCCGTATTTACGACAGTCGCGCTTTACGGCCGTATTTTCGACAGTCGCGCTTTACGGCACTATTTGCGACAGTCGCGATTTACGGCCGTATTTACGACAGTCGCGCTTTACGGCCGTATTTACGGCAGTCGCGCTTTACGGCCGTATTTACGACAGTCGCGCTTTACGGCCGTATTTACGACAGTCGCGATTTACGGCCGTATTTACGACAGTCGCGCTTTACGGCCGTATTTACGACAGTCGCGCTTTACGGCCGTATTTACGACAGTCGCGCTTTACGGCCGTATTTACGACAGTCGCGCTTTACGGCCGTATTTACGACAGTCGCGCTTTACGGCCGTATTTACGGCAGTCGCGCTTTACGGCCGTATTTACGACAGTCGCGCTTTACGGCCGTATTTACGGCAGTCGCGCTTTACGGCACCTTTTACGACAGTCGCGCTTTACGGCCGTATTTACGACAGTCGCGTTTTACGGCCGTATTTACGGCAGTCGCGCTTTACGGCCGTATTTACGGCAGTCGCGCTTTACGGCCGTATTTACGACAGTCGCGCTTTACGGCCGTATTTACGGCAGTCGCGCTTTACGGCACCTTTTACGACAGTCGCGCTTTACGGCCGTATTTACGACAGTCGCGCTTTACGGCCGTATTTACGACAGTCGCGCTTTACGGCCGTATTTACGACAGTCGCGATTTACGGCCGTATTTACGACAGTCGCGCTTTACGGCCGTATTTACGGCAGTCGCGATTTACGGCCGTATTTACGACAGTCGCGCTTTACGGCACCTTTTGCGACAGTCGCGATTTACGGCCGTATTTACGACAGTCGCGCTTTACGGCCGTATTTACGACAGTCGCGCTTTACGGCCGTATTTACGACAGTCGCGCTTTACGGCCGTATTTACGGCAGTCGCGCTTTACGGCCGTATTTACGACAGTCGCGATTTACGGCCGTATTTACGACAGTCGCGCTTTACGGCCGTATTTACGGCAGTCGCGCTTTACGGCCGTATTTACGACAGTCGCGCTTTACGGCCGTATTTACGACAGTCGCGATTTACGGCCGTATTTACGACAGTCGCGCTTTACGGCCGTATTTACGACAGTCGCGCTTTACGGCCGTATTTACGACAGTCGCGATTTCGGCCGTATTTACGACAGTCGCGCTTTACGGCCGTATTTACGGCAGTCGCGCTTTACGGCACCGTTTTACGACAGTCGCGCTTTACGGCCGTATTTACGACAGTCGCGCTTTACGGCCGTATTTACGACAGTCGCGCTTTACGGCCGTATTTACGACAGTCGCGCTTTACGGCCGTATTTACGGCAGTCGCGCTTTACGGCCGTATTTACGACAGTCGCGCTTTACGGCCGTATTACGACAGTCGCGATTTACGGCCGTATTTACGACAGTCGCGCTTTACGGCCGTAATTTACGACAGTCGCGCTTTAACGGCACCTTTTGCGACAGTCGCGATTTACGGCCGTATTTACGACAGTCGCGCTTTACGGCCGTATTTACGACAGTCGCGCTTTACGGCCGTATTTACGGCAGTCGCGCTTTACGGCCGTATTTACGACAGTCGCGCTTTACGGCCGTATTTACGACAGTCGCGCTTTACGGCCGTATTTACGGCAGTCGCGCTTTACGGCCGTATTTACGACAGTCGCGCTTTACGGCCGTATTTACGACAGTCGCTCGCTTTACGGCCCGCGTATTTACGACAGTCGCGCTTTACGGCCGTATTTACGACAGTCGCGCTTTACGGCCGTATTTACGGCAGTCGCGCTTTACGGCCGTATTTACGACAGTCGCGCTTTACGGCCGTATTTACGACAGTCGCGCTTTACGGCCGTATTTACGGCAGTCGCGCTTTACGGCCGTATTTACGACAGTCGCGCTTTACGGCCGTATTTACGACAGTCGCGATTTACGGCCGTATTTACGGCAGTCGCGCTTTACGGCCGTATTTACGACAGTCGCGCTTTACGGCCGTATTTACGACAGTCGCGCTTTACGGCCGTATTTACGACAGTCGCGCTTTACGGCCGTATTTACGACAGTCGCGCTTTACGGCCGTATTTACGGCAGTCGCGCTTTACGGCCGTATTTACGACAGTCGCGCTTTACGGCCGTATTTACGACAGTCGCGCTTTACGGCCGTATTTACGACAGTCGCGCTTTACGGCCGTATTTACGACAGTCGCGCTTTACGGCCGTATTTACGACAGTCGCGATTTACGGCCGTATTTACGACAGTCCGCGCATTTACGGCCGTATTTACGACAGTCGCGCTTTACGGCCGTATTTACGACAGTCGCGCTTTACGGCACGTATTTACGACAGTCGCGCTTTACGGCCGTATTTACGACAGTCGCGCTTTACGGCCGTATTTACGGCAGTCGCGCTTTACGGCCGTATTTACGGCAGTCGCGCTTTACGGCCGTATTTACGACAGTCGCGCTTTACGGCCGTATTTACGACAGTCGCGCTTTACGGCCGTATTTACGGCAGTCGCGCTTTACGGCCGTATTTACGACAGTCGCGCTTTACGGCCGTATTTACGGCAGTCGCGCTTTACGGCCGTATTTACGACAGTCGCGCTTTACGGCCGTATTTACGACAGTCGCGCTTTACGGCACGTATTTACGACAGTCGCGATTTACGGCCGTATTTACGACAGTCGCGCTTTACGGCCGTATTTAGTCGCGCTTTACGGCCGTATTTACGACAGTCGCGCTTTACGGCCGTATTTACGGACAGTCGCGATTTACGGCGTATTTACGACAGTCCGCGCTTTACGGCCGTATTTACGACAGTCGCGCTTTACGGCCGTATTTACGGCAGTCGCGCTTTACGGCCGTATTAACGGCAGTCGCGCTTTACGGCCGTATTTACGACAGTCGCGCTTTACGGCCGTATTTACGACAGTCGCGCTTTACGGCCGTATTTTCGACAGTCGCGCTTTACGGCCGTATTTTCGACAGTCGCGCTTTACGGCACGTATTTTGCGACAGTCGCGATTTACGGCCGTATTTACGGACAGTCGCGCTTTACGGCCGTATTTACGGACAGTCGCGCTTTACGGCCGTATTTACGGCAGTCGCGCTTTACGGCCGTATTTACGACAGAGTCGCGCTTTACGGCCGTATTTACGACAGTCGCGCTTTACGGCCGTATTTACGACAGTCGCGCTTTACGGCCGTATTTACGACAGTCGCGCTTTACGGCCGTATTTACGACAGTCGCGCTTGACGGCCGTATTTACGACAGTCGCGCTTTACGGCCGTATTTACGGCAGTCGCGCTTTACGGCCGTATTTACGACAGTCGCGCTTTACGGCCGTATTTACGACAGTCGCGCTTTACGGCCGTATTTACGACAGTCGCGCTTTACGGCCGTATTTACGACAGTCGCGCTTTACAGCCGTATTTACGACAGTCGCGCTTTACGGCCCTATTTACGACAGTCTCGCTTTACGGCCGTATTTACGGCAGTCGCGCTTTACGGCCGTATTTACGGCAGTCGCGCTTTACGGCCGTATTTACGGCAGTCGCGCTTTACGGCCGTATTTACGCAGTCGCGCTTTACGGCCCGTATTTACGACAGTCGCGCTTTACGCCGTATTTACGACAGTCGCGCTTTACGGCCGTATTTACGGCAGTCGCTCGCTTTACGGCCGTATTTACGGCAGTCGCGCTTTACGGCCGTATTTACGGACAGTCGCGATTTACGGCCGTATTTACGACAGTCGCGCTTTACGGCCGTATTTACGACAGTCGCGCTTTACGGCCGTATTTACGGCAGTCGCGCTTTACGGCCGTATTTACGACAGTCGCGCTTTACGGCCGTATTTACGACAGTCGCGCTTTACGGCCGTATTTACGGCAGTCGCGCTTTACGGCCGTATTTACGCAGTCGCGCTTTACGGCCGTATTACGACAGTCGCGCTTTACGGCCGTATTTACGGCAGTCGCGCTTTACGGCCGTATTTACGGCAGTCGCGCTTTACGGCCGTATTTACGGCAGTCGCGCTTTACGGCCGTATTTACGACAGTCGCGATTTACGGCCGTATTTACGACAGTCGCGCTTTACGGCCGTATTTACGACAGTCGCGCTTTACGGCCGTATTTACGACAGTCCGCGATTTACGGCCGTATTTACGACAGTCGCGCTTTACGGCCGTATTTACGACAGTCGCGCTTTACGGCCGTATTTTACGACAGTCGCGCTTTACGGCCGTATTTACGACAGTCGCGATTTACGGCCGTATTTACGGCAGTCGCGCTTTACGGCCGTATTTACGGCAGTCGCGCTTTACGGCCGTATTTACGACAGTCGCGCTTTACGGCCGTATTTACGACAGTCGCGATTTACGGCCGTATTTACGACAGTCGCGCTTTACGGCCGTATTTACGACAGTCGCGCTTTACGGCCGTATTTACGACAGTCGCGATTTACGGCCGTATTTACGGCAGTCGCGCTTTACGGCCGTATTTACGACAGTCGCGCTTTACGGCCGTATTTACGACAGTCGCGCTTTACGGCCGTATTTACGACAGTCGCGATTTACGGCCGTATTTACGACAGTCGCGCTTTACGGCCGTATTTACGACAGTCGCGCTTTAACGGCCGTATTTACGGCAGTCGCGCTTTACGGCCGTATTTACGGCAGTCGCGCTTTACGGCACCTTTTACGACAGTCGCGCTTTACGGCACCTTTTACGACAGTCGCGCTTTACGGCCGTATTTACGACAGTCGCGCTTTACGGCCGTATTTACGACAGTCGCGCTTTAACGGCCGTATTTACGACAGTCGCGCTTTACGGCCGTATTTACGGCAGTCGCGCTTTACGGCCGTATTTACGGCAGTCGATTTACGGCCGTATTTACGGCAGTCGCGCTTTACGGCCGTATTTACGACAGTCGCGCTTTACGGCCGTATTTACGACAGTCGCGCTTTACGGCACCTTTTTACGACAGTCGCGCTTTACGGCCGTATTTACGGCAGTCCGCGCTTTACGGCCGTATTTACGACAGTCGCGCTTTACGGCACCTTTTACGACAGTCGCGCTTTACGGCCGTATTTACGGCAGTCGCGCTTTACGGCCGTATTTACGGCAGTCGCGCTTTACGGCCGTATTTACGACAGTCGCGCTTTACGGCCGTATTTACGACAGTCGCGCTTTACGGCCGTATTTACGACAGTCGCGATTTACGGCCGTATTTACGACAGTCGCGCTTTAACGGCCGTATTTACGACAGTCGCGCTTTACGGCCGTATTTACGGCAGTCGCGCTTTACGGCCGTATTTACGACAGTCGCGATTTACGGCCGTATTTACGACAGTCGCGCTTTACGGCCGTATTTACGACAGTCGCGCTTTACGGCCGTATTTCGACAGTCGCGCTTTACGGCCGTATTTACGACAGTCGCGATTTACGGCCGTATTTACGACAGTCGCGCTTTACGGCCGTATTTACGACAGTCGCGCTTTACGGCCGTATTTACGGCAGTCGCGCTTTACGGCCGTATTTACGGCAGTCGCGCTTTACGGCCGTATTTACGACAGTCGCGATTTACGGCCGTATTTACGGCAATCGCGCTTAACCGGCCGTATTTACGGCCGTCGCGCTTTACGGCCGTATTTACGACAGTCGCGCTTTAACGGCCGTATTTACGACAGTCGCGGCTTTAACGGCCGTATTTACGACAGTCGCGCTTTACGGCCGTATTTACGACAGTCGCGCTTTACGGCCGTATTTACGGCAGTCGCGCTTTACGGCCGTATTTACGACAGTCGCGCTTTACGGCACCATTTGCGACAGTCGCGCTTTACGGCCGTATTTACGACAGTCGCGCTTTACGGCCGTATTTACGACAGTCGCGATTTACGGCCGTATTTACGGCAGTCGCGATTTACGGCCGTATTTACGACAGTCGCGCTTTACGGCCGTATTTACGACAGTCGCGATTTACGGCCGTATTTACGACAGTCGCGCTTTACGGCCGTATTTACGACAGTCGCGCTTTACGGCCGTATTTACGGCAGTCGCGCTTTACGGCCGTATTTACGACAGTCGCGCTTTACGGCCGTATTTACGGCAGTCGCGCTTTACGGTTGTATTTACGGCAGTCGCGCTTTACGGCCGTATTTACGACAGTCGCGCTTTACGGCCGTAATTTACGGCAGTCGCGCTTTACGGCCGTATTTACGGCAGTCGCGCTTTACGGCCGTATTTACGACAGTCGCGATTTACGGCCGTATTTACGACAGTCGCGCTTTACGGCCGTATTTACGACAGTCGCGCTTACGCACCTTTTGCGACAGTCGCGCTTTACGGCCGTATTTACGACAGTCGCGCTTTACGCCGTATTTACGACAGTCGCGCTTTACGGCCGTATTTACGGCAGTCGCGCTTTACGGCCGTATTTACGACAGTCGCGATTTACGGCCGTAATTTACGACAGTCGCGCTTTACGGCCTAGTATTTTACGACAGTCCGCGCTTTAACGGCCGTATTTACGACAGCCGCGCTTTACGGCCGTAGTTACGACAGTCGCGCTTTACGGCCGTATTTACGACAGTCGCGATTTACGGCCGTATTTACGACAGTCGCGATTTACGGCCGTATTTACGACAGTCGCGCTTTACGGCCGTATTTACGACAGTCGCGCTTTACGGCCGTATTTACGACAGTCGCGATTTACGGCCGTATTTACGACAGTCGCGCTTACGGCCGTATTTACGACAGTCGCGCTTTACGGCCGTATTTACGACAGTCGCCGATTTACGGCCGTATTTACGACAGTCGCGCTTTACGGCCGTATTTACGGCAGTCGCGCTTTACGGCCGTATTTACGACAGTCGCGCTTACGGCCGTATTTACGGCAGTCGCGCTTTACGGCCGTATTTACGACAGTCGCGCTTTACGGCCGTATTTACGACAGTCGCGCTTTACGGCCGTATTTACGACAGTCGCGATTTACGGCCGTATTTACGGCAGTCGCGCTTTAACGACGGCCGTATTTACGGCAGTCGCGCTTTACGGCCGTATTTGCGACAATCGCGCTTTACGGCCGTATTTACGGCAGTCGCGCTTTACGGCCGTATTTACGGCAGTCGCGCTTTACGGCCGTATTTACGACAGTCGCGCTTTACGGCCGTATTTACGGCAGTCGCGCTTTACGGCCGTATTTACGACAGTCGCGCTTTACGGCCGTATTTACGGCAGTCGCGCTTTACGGCCGTATTTACGGCAGTCGCGATTTACGGCCGTATTTACGACAGTCGCGCTTTACGGCCGTATTTACGACAGTCGCGCTTTACGGCCGTATTTACGACAGTCGCGCTTTAACGGCCGTATTT
The DNA here is from genome assembly GCF_035770615.1 of Melospiza melodia melodia. NCBI lineage: Eukaryota > Metazoa > Chordata > Aves > Passeriformes > Passerellidae > Melospiza > Melospiza melodia. The sequence goes on from NW_026948607.1 coordinate 37,499, forward strand.
ACGGCAGTCGCGCTTTACGGCCGTATTTACGGCAGTCGCGCTTTACGGCCGTATTTACGGCAGTCGCGCTTTACGGCCGTATTTACGGCAGTCGCGCTTTACGGCCGTATTTACGACAGTCGCGATTTACGGCCGTATTTACGACAGTCGCGCTTTACGGCCGTATTTACGACAGTCGCGATTTACGGCCGTATTTACGACAGTCGCGCTTTACGGCCGTATTTACGACAGTCGCGCTTTACGGCCGTATTTACGAGCAGTCGCGCTTTACGGCACCTTTTACGACAGTCGCGCTTTACGGCCGTATTTACGACAGTCGCGCTTTACGGCCGTATTTACGGCAGTCCCGCTTTAGGCCGTATTTACGACAGTCGCGCTTTACGGCCGTATTTACGACAGTCGCGATTACGGCCGTATTTACGACAGTCGCGCTTTACGGCCGTATTTACGACAGTCGCGCTTTACGGCCGTATCTTACGGCAGTCGCGCTTTACGGCCGTATTTACGGCAGTCGCGCTTTACGGCCGTATTTACGACAGTCGCGCTTTAACGGCCGTATTTACGGCAGTCGCGCTTTACGGCCGTATTTACGGCAGTCGCGCTTTACGGCCGTATTTACGGCAGTCGCGCTTTACGGCCGTATTTACGGCAGTCGCGATTTACGGCCGTATTTACGGCAGTCGCGCTTTACGGCCGTATTTACGACAGTCGCGCTTTACGGCCGTATTTACGACAGTCGCGCTTTACGGCCGTATTTACGACAGTCGCGCTTTACGGCCGTATTTACGGCAGTCGCGCTTTAACGGCCGTATTTACGGCAGTCGCGCTTTACGCCGTATTTACGACAGTCGCGCTTTACGGCCGTATTTACGACAGTCGCGATTTACGGCCGTATTTACGACAGTCGCGCTTTACGGCCGTATTACGACAGTCGCGCTTTACAGCCGTATTTACGACAGTCGCGATTTACGGCCGTATTTACGACAGTCGCGCTTACGGCCGATTCGACAGTCGCGCTTTACGGCCGTATTTACGGCAGTCGCGCTTTACGGCCGTATTTACGGCAGTCGCGCTTTACGGCACCTTTACGACAGTCGCGATTTACGGCCGTATTTACGACAGTCGCGCTTTACGGCCGTATTTACGACAGTCGCGCTTTACGGCCGTATTTACGACAGTCGCGCTTTACGGCCGTATTTACGGCAGTCGCGCTTTACGGCCGTATTTACTACAGTCGCGCTTTACGGCCGTATTTGCGACAGTCGCGCTTTACGGCCGTATTTACGGCAGTCGCGCTTTACGGCCCTATTACGACAGTCGCGCTTTACGGCCGTATTTACGGCAGTCGCGCTTTACGGCCGTATTTACGGCAGTCGCGCTTTACGGCCGTATTTACGGCAGTCGCGCTTTACGGCCGTATTTACGACAGTCGCGCTTTACGCCCGTATTTACGGCAGTCGCGCTTTACGGCACCTTTTACGACAGTCGCGCTTTACGGCCGTATTACGACAGTCGCGCTTTACGGCCGTATTTACGACAGTCGCGATTTACGGCCGTATTTACGACAGTCGCGCTTTACGGCCGTATTTACGACAGTCGCGCTTTACGGCACCTTTGCGACAGTCGATTTACGGCCGTATTTACGACAGTCGCGCTTATACGGCCGTATTTACGACAGTCGCGCTTTACGGCCGTATTTACGGCAGTCGCGCTTTACGGCCGTATTTACGACAGTCGCGATTTACGGCCGTATTTACGACAGTCGCGCTTTACGGCCGTATTTACGACAGTCGCGCTTTACGGCCGTATTTACGGCAGTCGCGCTTTACGGCCGTATTTACGACAGTCGCGATTTACGGCCGTATTTACGACAGTCGCGATTTACGGCCGTATTTACGACAGTCGCGCTTTACGGCCGTATTTACGACAGTCGCGATTTACGGCCGTATTTACGACAGTCGCGATTTACGGCCGTATTTACGACAGTCGCGCTTTACGGCCGTATTTACGGCAGTCGCGCTTTACGGCACCTTTTACGAAAGTCGCGCTTACGGCCGTATTTACGACAGTCGCGCTTTACGGCCGTATTTACGACAGTCGCGCTTTACGGCCGTATTTACGACAGTCCGCGCTTTACGGCCGTATTTACGGCAGTCGCGCTTTACGGCCGTATTTACGACAGTCGCGCTTTACGGCCGTATTTACGACAGTCGCGATTTACGGCCGTATTTACGACAGTCGCGCTTTACGGCCGTATTTACGACAGTCGCGCTTACGGCACCTTTTGCGACAGTCGCGATTACGGCCGTATTTACGACAGTCGCGCTTTACGGCCGTATTTACGACAGTCGCGCTTTACGGCCGTATTTACGGCAGTCGCGCTTTACGGCCGTATTTACGACAGTCGCGCTTTACGGCCGTATTTACGACAGTCGCGATTTACGGCCGTATTTACGGCAGTCGCGCTTTACGGCCGTATTTACGACAGTCGCGCTTTACGGCCGTATTTACGACAGTCGCGATTTACGGCCGTATTTACGACAGTCGCGCTTTACGGCCGTATTTACGACAGTCGCGCTTTACGGCCGTATTTACGGCAGTCGCGCTTTACGGCCGTATTTACGACAGTCGCGCTTTACGGCCGTATTTACGACAGTCGCGCTTTACGGCCGTATTTACGGCAGTCGCGCTTTACGGCCGTATTTACGACAGTCGCGCTTTACGGCCGTATTTACGACAGTCGCGATTTACGGCCGTATTTACGGCAGTCGCGCTTTACGGCCGTATTTACGACAGTCGCGCTTTACGGCCGTATTTACGACAGTCGCGATTTACGGCCGTATTTACGACAGTCGCGCTTTACGGCCGTATTTACGACAGTCGCGCTTTACGGCCGTATTTACGGCAGTCGCGCTTTACGGCCGTATTTACGACAGTCGCGCTTTACGGCCGTATTTACGACAGTCGCGATTTACGGCCGTATTTACGACAGTCGCGATTTACGGCCGTATTTACGACAGTCGCGCTTTACGGCCGTATTTACGACAGTCGCGATTTACGGCCGTATTTACGACAGTCGCGATTTACGGCCGTATTTACGACAGTCGCGCTTCTACGGCCGTATTTACGACAGTCGCGCTTTACGGCACCTTTTACGACAGTCGCGCTTTACGGCCGTATTTACGACAGTCGCGCTTTACGGCCGTATTTACGGCAGTCGCGCTTTACGGCCGTATTTACGGCAGTCGCGCTTTACGGCCGTATTTACGACAGTCGCGCTTTACGGCCGTATTTACGGCAGTCGCGCTTTACGGCCGTATTTACGGCAGTCGCGCTTTACGGCCGTATTTACGACAGTCGCGCTTTACGGCCGTATTTACGGCAGTCGCGCTTTACGGCACCTTTTACGACAGTCGCGCTTTACGGCCGTATTTACGACAGTCGCGCTTGACGGCCGTATTTACGACAGTCGCGATTTACGGCCGTATTTACGACAGTCGCGCTTTACGGCCGTATTTACGACAGTCGCGCTTTACGGCCGTATTTACGACAGTCGCGCTTTACGGCACCTTTTGCGACAGTCGCGATTTACGGCCGTATTTACGACAGTCGCGCTTTACGGCCATATTTACGACAGTCGCGATTTACGGCCGTATTTACGGCAGTCGCGCTTTACGGCCGTATTTACGGCAGTCGCGCTTTACGGCCGTATTTACGACAGTCGCGATTTACGGCCGTATTTACGACAGTCGCGCTTTACGGCCGTATTTACGACAGTCGCGCTTTACGGCACCTTTTGCGACAGTCGCGATTTACGGCCGTATTTACGACAGTCGCGCTTTACGGCCGTATTTACGACAGTCGCGCTTTACGGCCGTATTTACGGCAGTCGCGCTTTACGGCCGTATTTACGACAGTCGCGATTTACGGCCGTATTTACGACAGTCGCGCTTTACGGCCGTATTTACGACAGTCGCGCTTTACGGCCGTATTTACGGCAGTCGCGCTTTACGGCCGTATTTACGACAGTCGCGATTTACGGCCGTATTTACGACAGTCGCGATTTACGGCCGTATTTACGACAGTCGCGCTTTACGGCCGTATTTACGACAGTCGCGATTTACGGCCGTATTTACGACAGTCGCGATTTACGGCCGTATTTACGACAGTCGCGCTTTACGGCCGTATTTACGGCAGTCGCGCTTTACGGCACCTTTTACGACAGTCGCGCTTTACGGCCGTATTTACGACAGTCGCGCTTTACGGCCGTATTTACGACAGTCGCGCTTTACGGCCGTATTTACGACAGTCGCGCTTTACGGCCGTATTTACGGCAGTCGCGCTTTACGGCCGTATTTACGACAGTCGCGCTTTACGGCCGTATTTACGACAGTCGCGATTTACGGCCGTATTTACGACAGTCGCGCTTTACGGCCGTATTTACGACAGTCGCGCTTTACGGCACCTTTTGCGACAGTCGCGATTTACGGCCGTATTTACGACAGTCGCGCTTTACGGCCGTATTTACGACAGTCGCGCTTTACGGCCGTATTTACGGCAGTCGCGCTTTACGGCCGTATTTACGACAGTCGCGCTTTACGGCCGTATTTACGACAGTCGCGATTTACGGCCGTATTTACGGCAGTCGCGCTTTACGGCCGTATTTACGACAGTCGCGCTTTACGGCCGTATTTACGACAGTCGCGATTTACGGCCGTATTTACGACAGTCGCGCTTTACGGCCGTATTTACGACAGTCGCGCTTTACGGCCGTATTTACGGCAGTCGCGCTTTACGGCCGTATTTACGACAGTCGCGCTTTACGGCCGTATTTACGACAGTCGCGCTTTACGGCCGTATTTACGGCAGTCGCGCTTTACGGCCGTATTTACGACAGTCGCGCTTTACGGCCGTATTTACGACAGTCGCGATTTACGGCCGTATTTACGGCAGTCGCGCTTTACGGCCGTATTTACGACAGTCGCGCTTTACGGCCGTATTTACGACAGTCGCGATTTACGGCCGTATTTACGACAGTCGCGCTTTACGGCCGTATTTACGACAGTCGCGCTTTACGGCCGTATTTACGGCAGTCGCGCTTTACGGCCGTATTTACGACAGTCGCGCTTTACGGCCGTATTTACGACAGTCGCGATTTACGGCCGTATTTACGACAGTCGCGATTTACGGCCGTATTTACGACAGTCGCGCTTTACGGCCGTATTTACGACAGTCGCGATTTACGGCCGTATTTACGACAGTCGCGATTTACGGCCGTATTTACGACAGTCGCGCTTTACGGCCGTATTTACGACAGTCGCGCTTTACGGCACCTTTTACGACAGTCGCGCTTTACGGCCGTATTTACGACAGTCGCGCTTTACGGCCGTATTTACGGCAGTCGCGCTTTACGGCCGTATTTACGGCAGTCGCGCTTTACGGCCGTATTTACGACAGTCGCGCTTTACGGCCGTATTTACGGCAGTCGCGCTTTACGGCCGTATTTACGGCAGTCGCGCTTTACGGCCGTATTTACGACAGTCGCGCTTTACGGCCGTATTTACGGCAGTCGCGCTTTACGGCACCTTTTACGACAGTCGCGCTTTACGGCCGTATTTACGACAGTCGCGCTTTACGGCCGTATTTACGACAGTCGCGATTTACGGCCGTATTTACGACAGTCGCGCTTTACGGCCGTATTTACGACAGTCGCGCTTTACGGCCGTATTTACGACAGTCGCGCTTTACGGCACCTTTTGCGACAGTCGCGATTTACGGCCGTATTTACGACAGTCGCGCTTTACGGCCATATTTACGACAGTCGCGATTTACGGCCGTATTTACGGCAGTCGCGCTTTACGGCCGTATTTACGGCAGTCGCGCTTTACGGCCGTATTTACGGCAGTCGCGCTTTACGGCAGTATTTACGACAGTCGCGATTTACGGCCGTATTTACGGCAGTCGCGCTTTACGGCCGTATTTACGACAGTCGCGCTTTACGGCCGTATTTACGGCAGTCGCGCTTTACGTCCGTATTTACGGCAGTCGCGCTTTACGGCCGTATTTACGACAGTCGCGCTTTACGGCCGTATTTACGGCAGTCGCGCTTTACGGCCGTATTTACGACAGTCGCGCTTTACGGCCGTATTTACGACAGTCGCGCTTTACGGCACCTTTTGCGACAGTCGCGATTTACGGCCGTATTTACGACAGTCGCGCTTTACGGCCGTATTTACGACAGTCGCGCTTTACGGCCGTATTTACGGCAGTCGCGCTTTACGGCCGTATTTACGGCAGTCGCGATTTACGGCCGTATTTACGACAGTCGCGCTTTACGGCCGTATTTACGGCAGTCGCGCTTTACGGCCGTATTTACGGCAGTCGCGCTTTACGGCCGTATTTACGACAGTCGCGCTTTACGGCCGTATTTACGACAGTCGCGCTTTACGGCCGTATTTTCGACAGTCGCGCTTTACGGCCGTATTTTCGACAGTCGCGCTTTACGGCACTATTTGCGACAGTCGCGATTTACGGCCGTATTTACGACAGTCGCGCTTTACGGCCGTATTTACGACAGTCGCGCTTTACGGCCGTATTTACGGCAGTCGCGCTTTACGGCCGTATTTACGACAGTCGCGATTTACGGCCGTATTTACGACAGTCGCGCTTTACGGCCGTATTTACGACAGTCGCGCTTTACGGCCGTATTTACGACAGTCGCGCTTTACGGCCGTATTTACGACAGTCGCGCTTGACGGCCGTATTTACGACAGTCGCGCTTTACGGCCGTATTTACGGCAGTCGCGCTTTACGGCCGTATTTACGACAGTCGCGCTTTACGGCCGTATTTACGACAGTCGCGGTTTACGGCCGTATTTACGACAGTCGCGCTTTACGGCCGTATTTACGACAGTCGCGCTTTACAGCCGTATTTACGACAGTCGCGCTTTACGGCCCTATTTACGACAGTCTTGCTTTACGGCCGTATTTACGGCAGTCGCGCTTTACGGCCGTATTTACGGCAGTCGCGCTTTACGGCCGTATTTACGGCAGTCGCGCTTTACGGCCGTATTTACGGCAGTCGCGCTTTACGGCCGTATTTACGGCAGTCGCGCTTTACGGCCGTATTTACGACAGTCGCGCTTTACGGCCGTATTTACGACAGTCGCGCTTTACGGCCGTATTTACGGCAGTCGCGCTTTACGGCCGTATTTACGGCAGTCGCGCTTTACGGCCGTATTTACGACAGTCGCGATTTACGGCCGTATTTACGACAGTCGCGCTTTACGGCCGTATTTACGACAGTCGCGCTTTACGGCCGTATTTACGACAGTCGCGCTTTACGGCCGTATTTACGGCAGTCGCGCTTTACGGCCGTATTTACGACAGTCGCGCTTTACGGCCGTATTTACGGCAGTCGCGCTTTACGGCCGTATTTACGGCAGTCGCGCTTTACGGCCGTATTTACGACAGTCGCGCTTTACGGCCGTATTTACGGCAGTCGCGCTTTACGGCCGTATTTACGGCAGTCGCGCTTTACGGCCGTATTTACGGCAGTCGCGCTTTACGGCCGTATTTACGACAGTCGCGATTTACGGCCGTATTTACGACAGTCGCGCTTTACGGCCGTATTTACGACAGTCGCGCTTTACGGCCGTATTTACGACAGTCGCGATTTACGGCCGTATTTACGACAGTCGCGCTTTACGGCCGTATTTACGACAGTCGCGCTTTACGGCCGTATTTACGACAGTCGCGCTTTACGGCCGTATTTACGACAGTCGCGATTTACGGCCGTATTTACGGCAGTCGCGCTTTACGGCCGTATTTACGGCAGTCGCGCTTTACGGCCGTATTTACGACAGTCGCGCTTTACGGCCGTATTTACGACAGTCGCGATTTACGGCCGTATTTACGACAGTCGCGCTTTACGGCCGTATTTACGACAGTCGCGCTTTACGGCCGTATTTACGACAGTCGCGATTTACGGCCGTATTTACGGCAGTCGCGCTTTACGGCCGTATTTACGACAGTCGCGCTTTACGGCCGTATTTACGACAGTCGCGCTTTACGGCCGTATTTACGACAGTCGCGATTTACGGCCGTATTTACGACAGTCGCGCTTTACGGCCGTATTTACGACAGTCGCGCTTTACGGCCGTATTTACGGCAGTCGCGCTTTACGGCCGTATTTACGGCAGTCGCGCTTTACGGCACCTTTTACGACAGTCGCGCTTTACGGCACCTTTTACGACAGTCGCGCTTTACGGCCGTATTTACGACAGTCGCGCTTTACGGCCGTATTTACGACAGTCGCGCTTTACGGCCGTATTTACGACAGTCGCGCTTTACGGCCGTATTTACGGCAGTCGCGCTTTACGGCCGTATTTACGGCAGTCGCGATTTACGGCCGTATTTACGGCAGTCGCGCTTTACGGCCGTATTTACGACAGTCGCGCTTTACGGCCGTATTTACGACAGTCGCGCTTTACGGCACCTTTTACGACAGTCGCGCTTTACGGCCGTATTTACGGCAGTCGCGCTTTACGGCCGTATTTACGACAGTCGCGCTTTACGGCACCTTTTACGACAGTCGCGCTTTACGGCCGTATTTACGGCAGTCGCGCTTTACGGCCGTATTTACGGCAGTCGCGCTTTACGGCCGTATTTACGACAGTCGCGCTTTACGGCCGTATTTACGACAGTCGCGCTTTACGGCCGTATTTACGACAGTCGCGATTTACGGCCGTATTTACGACAGTCGCGCTTTACGGCCGTATTTACGACAGTCGCGCTTTACGGCCGTATTTACGGCAGTCGCGCTTTACGGCCGTATTTACGACAGTCGCGATTTACGGCCGTATTTACGACAGTCGCGCTTTACGGCCGTATTTACGACAGTCGCGCTTTACGGCCGTATTTACGACAGTCGCGCTTTACGGCCGTATTTACGACAGTCGCGATTTACGGCCGTATTTACGACAGTCGCGCTTTACGGCCGTATTTACGACAGTCGCGCTTTACGGCCGTATTTACGGCAGTCGCGCTTTACGGCCGTATTTACGGCAGTCGCGCTTTACGGCCGTATTTACGACAGTCGCGATTTACGGCCGTATTTACGGCAATCGCGCTTAACGGCCGTATTTACGGCCGTCGCGCTTTACGGCCGTATTTACGACAGTCGCGCTTTACGGCCGTATTTACGACAGTCGCGCTTTACGGCCGTATTTACGACAGTCGCGCTTTACGGCCGTATTTACGACAGTCGCGCTTTACGGCCGTATTTACGGCAGTCGCGCTTTACGGCCGTATTTACGACAGTCGCGCTTTACGGCACCATTTGCGACAGTCGCGCTTTACGGCCGTATTTACGACAGTCGCGCTTTACGGCCGTATTTACGACAGTCGCGATTTACGGCCGTATTTACGGCAGTCGCGATTTACGGCCGTATTTACGACAGTCGCGCTTTACGGCCGTATTTACGACAGTCGCGATTTACGGCCGTATTTACGACAGTCGCGCTTTACGGCCGTATTTACGACAGTCGCGCTTTACGGCCGTATTTACGGCAGTCGCGCTTTACGGCCGTATTTACGACAGTCGCGCTTTACGGCCGTATTTACGGCAGTCGCGCTTTACGGTTGTATTTACGGCAGTCGCGCTTTACGGCCGTATTTACGACAGTCGCGCTTTACGGCCGTATTTACGGCAGTCGCGCTTTACGGCCGTATTTACGGCAGTCGCGCTTTACGGCCGTATTTACGACAGTCGCGATTTACGGCCGTATTTACGACAGTCGCGCTTTACGGCCGTATTTACGACAGTCGCGCTTTACGGCACCTTTTGCGACAGTCGCGATTTACGGCCGTATTTACGACAGTCGCGCTTTACGGCCGTATTTACGACAGTCGCGCTTTACGGCCGTATTTACGGCAGTCGCGCTTTACGGCCGTATTTACGACAGTCGCGATTTACGGCCGTATTTACGACAGTCGCGCTTTACGGCCGTATTTACGACAGTCGCGCTTTACGGCCGTATTTACGACAGCCGCGCTTTACGGCCGTAGTTACGACAGTCGCGCTTTACGGCCGTATTTACGACAGTCGCGATTTACGGCCGTATTTACGACAGTCGCGATTTACGGCCGTATTTACGACAGTCGCGCTTTACGGCCGTATTTACGACAGTCGCGCTTTACGGCCGTATTTACGACAGTCGCGATTTACGGCCGTATTTACGACAGTCGCGCTTTACGGCCGTATTTACGACAGTCGCGCTTTACGGCCGTATTTACGACAGTCGCGATTTACGGCCGTATTTACGACAGTCGCGCTTTACGGCCGTATTTACGGCAGTCGCGCTTTACGGCCGTATTTACGACAGTCGCGCTTTACGGCCGTATTTACGGCAGTCGCGCTTTACGCGGCCGTATTTACGACAGTCGCGCTTTACGGCCGTATTTACGACAGTCGCGCTTTACGGCCGTATTTACGGCAGTCGCGCTTTACGGCCGTATTTACGGCAGTCGCGCTTTACGGCCGTATTTACGACAGTCGCGCTTTACGGCCGTATTTACGACAGTCGCGCTTTACGGCCGTATTTACGACAGTCGCGCTTTACGGCCGTATTTACGGCAGTCGCGCTTTACGGCCGTATTTACGGCAGTCGCGCTTTACGGCCGTATTTACGACAGTCGCGATTTACGGCCGTATTTACGACAGTCGCGATTTACGGCCGTATTTACGACAGTCGCGCTTTACGGCCGTATTTACGGCAGTCGCGCTTTACGGCCGTATTTACGGCAGTCGCGCTTTACGGCCGTATTTGCGACAGTCGCGCTTTACGGCCGTATTTACGGCAGTCGCGCTTTACGGCCGTATTTACGGCAGTCGCGCTTTACGGCCGTATTTACGGCAGTCGCGCTTTACGGCCGTATTTACGACAGTCGCGCTTTACGGCACCTTTTGCGACAGTCGCGATTTACGGCCGTATTTACGACAGTCGCGCTTTACGGCCGTATTTACGACAGTCGCGCTTTACGGCCGTATTTACGGCAGTCGCGCTTTACGGCCGTATTTACGACAGTCGCGATTTACGGCCGTATTTACGACAGTCGCGCTTTACGGCCGTATTTACGACAGTCGCGCTTTACGGCCGTATTTACGACAGCCGCGCTTTACGGCCGTAGTTACGACAGTCGCGCTTTACGGCCGTATTTACGACAGTCGCGATTTACGGCCGTATTTACGACAGTCGCGATTTACGGCCGTATTTACGACAGTCGCGCTTTACGGCCGTATTTACGACAGTCGCGCTTTACGGCCGTATTTACGACAGTCGCGATTTACGGCCGTATTTACGACAGTCGCGCTTTACGGCCGTATTTACGACAGTCGCGATTTACGGCCGTATTTACGACAGTCGCGCTTTACGGCCGTATTTACGACAGTAGCGCTTTACGGCCGTATTTACGAAAGTCGCGCTTTACGGCCGTATTTACGGCAGTCGCGCTTTACGGCCGTATTTACGACAGTCGCGCTTTACGGCCGTATTTACGGCAGTCGCGCTTTACGGCCGTATTTACGACAGTCGCGCTTTACGGCCGTATTTACGACAGTCGCGCTTTACGCCCGTATTTACGGCAGTCGCGCTTTACGGCCGTATTTACGGCAGTCGCGCTTTACGGCCGTATTTACGACAGTCGCGCTTTACGGCCGTATTTACGACAGTCGCGCTTTACGGCCGTATTTACGACAGTCGCGCTTTACGGCCGTATTTACGGCAGTCGCGCTTTACGGCCGTATTTACGGCAGTCGCGCTTTACGGCCGTATTTACGACAGTCGCGATTTACGGCCGTATTTACGGCAGTCGCGCTTTACGGCCGTATTTACGGCAGTCGCGCTTTACGGCCGTATTTGCGACAGTCGCGCTTTACGGCCGTATTTACGGCAGTCGCGCTTTACGGCCGTATTTACGGCAGTCGCGCTTTACGGCCGTATTTACGACAGTCGCGCTTTACGGCCGTATTTACGGCAGTCGCGCTTTACGGCCGTATTTACGACAGTCGCGCTTTACGGCCGTATTTACGGCAGTCGCGCTTTACGGCCGTATTTACGGCAGTCGCGATTTACGGCCGTATTTACGACAGTCGCGCTTTACGGCCGTATTTACGACAGTCGCGCTTTACGGCCGTATTTACGACAGTCGCGCTTTACGGCCGTATTTACGACAGTCGCGCTTTTACGGCCGTATTTACGGCAGTCGCGCTTTACGCCGTATTTACGGCAGTCGCGCTTTACGGCCGTATTTACGGCAGTCGCGCTTTACGGCCGTATTTACGGCAGTCGCGCTTTACGGCCGTATTTACGACAGTCGCGATTTACGGCCGTATTTACGACAGTCGCGCTTTACGGCCGTATTTACGACAGTCGCGCTTTACGGCCGTATTTACGACAGTCGCGATTTACGGCCGTATTTACGACAGTCGCGCTTTACGGCCGTATTTACGACAGTCGCGCTTTACGGCCGTATTTACGGCAGTCGCGCTTTACGGCCGTATTTACGGCAGTCGCGCTTTACGGCACCTTTACGACAGTCGCGATTTACGGCCGTATTTACGACAGTCGCGCTTTACGGCCGTATTTACGACAGTCGCGCTTTACGGCCGTATTTACGACAGTCGCGCTTTACGGCCGTATTTACGACAGTCGCGATTTACGGCCGTATTTACGACAGTCGCGCTTTACGGCCGTATTTACGACAGTCGCGCTTTACGGCCGTATTTACGGCAGTCGCGCTTTACGGCACCTTTTACGACAGTCGCGCTTTACGGCCGTATTTACGACAGTCGCGCTTTACGGCCGTATTTACGGCAGTCCCGCTTTACGGCCGTATTTACGACAGTCGCGCTTTACGGCCGTATTTACGACAGTCGCGATTTACGGCCGTATTTACGACAGTCGCGCTTTACGGCCGTATTTACGACAGTCGCGCTTTACGGCCGTATTTACGGCAGTCGCGCTTTACGGCCGTATTTACGGCAGTCGCGCTTTACGGCCGTATTTACGACAGTCGCGCTTTACGGCCGTATTTACGGCAGTCGCGCTTTACGGCCGTATTTACGACAGTCGCGCTTTACGGCCGTATTTACGGCAGTCGCGCTTTACGGCCGTATTTACGGCAGTCGCGATTTACGGCCGTATTTACGGCAGTCGCGCTTTACGGCCGTATTTACGACAGTCGCGCTTACGGCCGTATTTACGACAGTCGCGCTTTACGGCCGTATTTACGACAGTCGCGCTTTACGGCCGTATTTACGGCAGTCGCGCTTTACGGCCGTATTTACGGCAGTCGCGCTTTACGGCCGTATTTACGACAGTCGCGCTTTACGGCCGTATTTACGACCGTCGCGATTTACGGCCGTATTTACGACAGTCGCGCTTTACGGCCGTATTTACGACAGTCGCGCTTTACGGCCGTATTTACGACAGTCGCGATTTACGGCCGTATTTACGACAGTCGCGCTTTACGGCCGTATTTACGACAGTTCGCGCTTTACGGCCGTATTTACGGCAGTCGCGCTTTACGGCCGTATTTACGGCAGTCGCGCTTTGCGGCACCTTTTACGACAGTCGCGATTTACGGCCGTATTTACGACAGTCGCGCTTTACGGCCGTATTTACGACAGTCGCGCTTTACGGCCGTATTTACGGCAGTCGCGCTTTAACGGCCGTATTTACTACAGTCGCGCTTTACGGCCGTATTTGCGACAGTCGCGCTTTACGGCCGTATTTACGGCAGTCGCGCTTTACGGCACCTTTTACGACAGTCGCGCTTTACGGCCGTATTTACGGCAGTCGCGCTTTACGGCCGTATTTACGGCAGTCGCGCTTTACGGCCGTATTTACGGCAGTCGCGCTTTACGGCCGTATTTACGACAGTCGCGCTTTACGCCCGTATTTACGGCAGTCGCGCTTTACGGCACCTTTTACGACAGTCGCGCTTTACGGCCGTATTTACGACAGTCGCGCTTTACGGCCGTATTTACGACAGTCGCGATTTACGGCCGTATTACGACAGTCGCGCTTTACGGCCGTATTTACGACAGTCGCGCTTTACGGCACCTTTTGCGACAGTCGCGATTTACGGCCGTATTTACGACAGTCGCGCTTTACGGCCGTATTTACGACAGTCGCGCTTTACGGCCGTATTTACGGCAGTCGCGCTTTACGGCCGTATTTACGACAGTCGCGATTTACGGCCGTATTTACGACAGTCGCGCTTTACGGCCGTATTTACGACAGTCGCGCTTTACGGCCGTATTTACGGCAGTCGCGCTTTACGGCCGTATTTACGACAGTCGCGATTTACGGCCGTATTTACGACAGTCGCGATTTACGGCCGTATTTACGACAGTCGCGCTTTACGGCCGTATTTACGACAGTCGCGATTTACGGCCGTATTTACGACAGTCGCGATTTACGGCCGTATTTACGACAGTCGCGCTTTACGGCCGTATTTACGGCAGTCGCGCTTTACGGCACCTTTTACGACAGTCGCGCTTTACGGCCGTATTTACGACAGTCGCGCTTTACGGCCGTATTTACGACAGTCGCGCTTTACGGCCGTATTTACGACAGTCGCGCTTTACGGCCGTATTTACGGCAGTCGCGCTTTACGGCCGTATTTACGACAGTCGCGCTTTACGGCCGTATTTACGACAGTCGCGATTTACGGCCGTATTTACGACAGTCGCGCTTTACGGCACCTTTTGCGACAGTCGCGATTTACGGCCGTATTTACGACAGTCGCGCTTTACGGCCGTATTTACGACAGTCGCGCTTTACGGCCGTATTTACGGCAGTCGCGCTTTACGGCCGTATTTACGACAGTCGCGCTTTACGGCCGTATTTACGACAGTCGCGCTTTACGGCCGTATTTACGACAGTCGCGCTTTACGGCCGTATTTACGACAGTCGCGCTTTACGGCCGTATTTACGACAGTCGCGATTTACGGCCGTATTTACGACAGTCGCGCTTTACGGCCGTATTTACGACAGTCGCGCTTTACGGCCGTATTTACGGCAGTCGCGCTTTACGGCCGTATTTACGACAGTCGCGCTTTACGGCCGTATTTACGACAGTCGCGATTTACGGCCGTATTTACGACAGTCGCGATTTACGGCCGTATTTACGACAGTCGCGCTTTACGGCCGTATTTACGACAGTCGCGATTTACGGCCGTATTTACGACAGTCGCGATTTACGGCCGTATTTACGACAGTCGCGCTTTACGGCCGTATTTACGACAGTCGCGCTTTACGGCCCTTTTACGACAGTCGCGCTTTACGGCCGTATTTACGACAGTCGCGCTTTACGGCCGTATTTACGGCAGTCGCGCTTTACGGCCGTATTTACGGCAGTCGCGCTTTACGGCCGTATTTACGACAGTCGCGCTTTACGGCCGTATTTACGGCAGTCGCGCTTTACGGCCGTATTTACGACAGTCGCGCTTTAACGGCCGTATTTACGGCAGTCGCGCTTTACGGCACCTTTTACGACAGTCGCGCTTTACGGCCGTATTTACGACAGTCGCGCTTTACGGCCGTATTTACGACAGTCGCGATTTACGGCCGTATTTACGACAGTCGCGCTTTACGGCCGTATTTACGACAGTCGCGCTTTACGGCCGTATTTACGACAGTCGCGCTTTACGGCACCTTTTGCGACAGTCGCGATTTACGGCCGTATTTACGACAGTCGCGCTTTACGGCCATATTTACGACAGTCGCGATTTACGGCGTATTTACGGCAGTCGCGCTTTACGGCCGTATTTACGGCAGTCGCGCTTTACGGCCGTATTTACGGCAGTCGCGCTTTACGGCAGTATTTACGACAGTCGCGATTTACGGCCGTATTTACGGCAGTCGCGCTTTACGGCCGTATTTACGACAGTCGCGCTTTACGGCCGTATTTACGGCAGTCGCGCTTTACGTCCGTATTTACGGCAGTCGCGCTTTACGGCCGTATTTACGACAGTCGCGCTTTACGGCCGTATTTACGGCAGTCGCGCTTTACGGCCGTATTTACGACAGTCGCGCTTTACGGCCGTATTTACGACAGTCGCGCTTTACGGCACCTTTTGCGACAGTCGCGATTTACGGCCGTATTTACGACAGTCGCGCTTTACGGCCGTATTTACGACAGTCGCGCTTTACGGCCGTATTTACGACAGTCGCGCTTTACGGCCGTATTTACGGCAGTCGCGATTTACGGCCGTATTTACGACAGTCGCGCTTTACGGCCGTATTTACGACAGTCGCGCTTTACGGCCGTATTTACGGCAGTCGCGCTTTACGGCCGTATTTACGGCAGTCGCGCTTTACGGCCGTATTTACGGCAGTCGCGCTTTACGGCCGTATTTACGGCAGTCGCGCTTTACGGCCGTATTTACGACAGTCGCGATTTACGGCCGTATTTACGACAGTCGCGCTTTACGGCCGTATTTACGACAGTCGCGCTTTACGGCCGTATTTACGACAGTCGCGATTTACGGCCGTATTTACGACAGTCGCGCTTTACGGCCGTATTTACGACAGTCGCGCTTTACGGCCGTATTTACGACAGTCGCGCTTTACGGCCGTATTTACGACAGTCGCGATTTACGGCGTATTTACGGCAGTCGCGCTTTACGGCCGTATTTACGGCAGTCGCGCTTTACGGCCGTATTTACGACAGTCGCGATTTACGGCCGTATTTACGACAGTCGCGCTTTACGGCCGTATTTACGACAGTCGCGCTTTACGGCCGTATTTACGACAGTCGCGATTTACGGCCGTATTTACGGCAGTCGCGCTTTACGGCCGTATTTACGACAGTCGCGCTTTACGGCCGTATTTACGACAGTCGCGCTTTACGGCCGTATTTACGACAGTCGCGATTTACGGCCGTATTTACGACAGTCGCGCTTTACGGCCGTATTTACGACAGTCGCGCTTTACGGCCGTATTTACGGCAGTCGCGCTTTACGGCCGTATTTACGGCAGTCGCGCTTTACGGCACCTTTACGACAGTCGCGCTTTACGGCACCTTTTACGACAGTCGCGCTTTACGGCCGTATTTACGACAGTCGCGCTTTACGGCCGTATTTACGACAGTCGCGCTTTACGGCCGTATTTACGACAGTCGCGCTTTACGGCCGTATTTACGGCAGTCGCGCTTTACGGCCGTATTTACGGCAGTCGCGATTTACGGCCGTATTTACGGCAGTCGCGCTTTACGGCCGTATTTACGACAGTCGCGCTTTACGGCCGTATTTACGACAGTCGCGCTTTACGGCCGTATTTACGACAGTCGCGCTTTACGGCACCTTTTACGACAGTCGCGCTTTACGGCCGTATTTACGGCAGTCGCGCTTTACGGCCGTATTTACGACAGTCGCGCTTTACGGCACCTTTTACGACAGTCGCGCTTTACGGCCGTATTTACGGCAGTCGCGCTTTACGGCCGTATTTACGGCAGTCGCGCTTTACGGCCGTATTTACGACAGTCGCGCTTTACGGCCGTATTTACGACAGTCGCGATTTACGGCCGTATTTACGACAGTCGCGCTTTACGGCCGTATTTACGACAGTCGCGCTTTACGGCCGTATTTACGGCAGTCGCGCTTTACGGCCGTATTTACGACAGTCGCGATTTACGGCCGTATTTACGACAGTCGCGCTTTACGGCCGTATTTACGACAGTCGCGCTTTACGGCCGTATTTACGACAGTCGCGATTTACGGCCGTATTTACGACAGTCGCGCTTTACGGCCGTATTTACGACAGTCGCGCTTTACGGCCGTATTTACGGCAGTCGCGCTTTACGGCCGTATTTACGGCAGTCGCGCTTTACGGCCGTATTTACGACAGTCGCGATTTACGGCCGTATTTACGGCAATCGCGCTTAACGGCCGTATTTACGGCCGTCGCGCTTTACGGCCGTATTTACGACAGTCGCGCTTTACGGCCGTATTTACGGCAGTCGCGCTTTACGGCCGTATTTACGACAGTCGCGATTTACGGCCGTATTTACGACAGTCGCGATTTACGGCCGTATTTACGACAGTCGCGCTTTACGGCCGTATTTACGACAGTCGCGCTTTACGGCCGTATTTACGGCAGTCGCGCTTTACGGCCGTATTTACGTCAGTCGCGCTTTACGGCCGTATTTACGACAGTCACGCTTTACGGCCGTATTTACGACAGTCGCGCTTTACGGCCGTATTTACGGCAGTCGCGCTTTACGGCCGTATTTACGACAGTCGCGATTTACGGCCGTATTTACGACAGTCGCGCTTTACGGCCGTATTTACGGCAGTCGCGCTTTACGGCACCTTTTGCGACAGTCGCGATTTACGGCCGTATTTACGACAGTCGCGCTTTACGGCCGTATTTACGACAGTCGCGCTTTACGGTCGTAAATACGGCAGTCGCGCTTTACGGCACCTTTTACGACAGTCGCGATTTACGGCCGTATTTACGACAGTCGCGCTTTACGGCCGTATTTACGGCAGTCGCGCTTTACGGCCGTATTTACGACAGTCGCGCTTTACGGCCGTATTTACGACAGTCGCGCTTTACGGCCGTATTTACCACAGTCGCGCTTTACGGCCGTATTTACGACAGTCGCGCTTTACGGCCGTATTTACGACAGTCGCGCTTTACGGCCGTATTTACGACAGTCGCGCTTTACGGCCGTATTTACGGCAGTCGCGCTTTACGGCCGTATTTACGACAGTCGCGCTTTACGGCCGTATTTACGACAGTCGCGCTTTACGGCCGTATTTACGACAGTCGCGCTTTACGGCACCATTTGCGACAGTCGCGCTTTACGGCCGTATTTACGACAGTCGCGCTTTACGGCCGTATTTACGACAGTCGCGATTTACGGCCGTATTTACGGCAGTCGCGATTTACGGCCGTATTTACGACAGTCGCGCTTTACGGCCGTATTTACGACAGTCGCGATTTACGGCCGTATTTACGACAGTCGCGCTTTACGGCCGTATTTACGACAGTCGCGCTTTACGGCCGTATTTACGACAGTCGCGCTTTACGGCCGTATTTACGACAGTCGCGCTTTACGGCCGTATTTACGGCAGTCACGCTTTACGGCCGTATTTACGACAGTCGTGCTTTACGGCCGTATTTACGGCAGTCGCGCTTTACGGCACCTTTTACGACAGTCGCGCTTTACGGCCGTATTTACGACAGTCGCGCTTTACGGCCGTATTTACGACAGTCGCGCTTTACGGCCGTATTTACGACAGTCGCGCTTTACGGCCGTATTTACGACAGTCGCGCTTTACGGCCGTATTTACGGCAGTCGCGCTTTACGGCCGTATTTACGGCAGTCGCGCTTTACGGCCGTATTTACGACAGTCGCGCTTTACGGCCGTATTTACGGCAGTCGCGCTTTACGGCCGTATTTACGACAGTCGCGATTTACGGCCGTATTTACGACAGTCGCGCTTTACGGCCGTATTTACGACAGTCGCGCTTTACGGCCGTATTTACGGCAGTCGCGCTTTACGGCACCTTTTACGACAGTCGCGCTTTACGGCCGTATTTACGACAGTCGCGCTTTACGGCCGTATTTACGACAGTCGCGCTTTACGGCCGTATTTACGACAGTCGCGCTTTACGGCCGTATTTACGACAGTCGCGCTTTACGGCCGTATTTACGGCAGTCGCGCTTTACGGCCGTATTTACGACAGTCGCGCTTTACGGCCGTATTTACGGCAGTCGCGCTTTACGGCACCTTTTACGACAGTCGCGCTTTACGGCCGTATTTACGACAGTCGCGCTTTACGGCCGTATTTACGGCAGTCGCGCTTTACGGCCGTATTTACGGCAGTCGCGCTTTACGGCCGTATTTACGACAGTCGCGCTTTACGGCCGTATTTACGGCAGTCGCGCTTTACGGCACCTTTTACGACAGTCGCGCTTTACGGCCGTATTTACGACAGTCGCGCTTTACGGCCGTATTTACGGCAGTCGCGCTTTACGGCCGTATTTACGACAGTCGCGATTTACGGCCGTATTTACGACAGTCGCGATTTACGGCCGTATTTACGACAGTCGCGCTTTACGGCCGTATTTACGGCAGTCGCGCTTTACGGCCGTATTTACGGCAGTCGCGCTTTACGGCCGTATTTACGACAGTCGCGCTTTACGGCCGTATTTACGACAGTCGCGCTTTACGGCCGTATTTACGACAGTCGCGCTTTACGGCCGTATTTACGGCAGTCGCGCTTTACGGCCGTATTTACGACAGTCGCGCTTTACGGCCGTATTTACGACAGTCGCGCTTTACGGCCGTATTTACGGCAGTCGCGCTTTACGGCCGTATTTACGACAGTCGCGCTTTACGGCCGTATTTACGACAGTCGCGCTTTACGGCCGTATTTACGGCAGTCGCGCTTTACGGCCGTATTTACGGCAGTCGCGCTTTACGGCCGTATTTACGGCAGTCGCGCTTTACGGCCGTATTTACGACAGTCGCGATTTACGGCCGTATTTACGACAGTCGCGCTTTACGGCCGTATTTACGACAGTCGCGATTTACGGCCGTATTTACGACAGTCGCGATTTACGGCCGTATTTACGACAGTCGCGCTTTACGGCCGTATTTACGACAGTCGCGCTTTACGGCCGTATTTACGGCAGTCGCGCTTTACGGCCGTATTTACGGCAGTCGCGCTTTACGGCCGTATTTACGACAGTCGCGCTTTACGGCCGTATTTACGACAGTCGCGCTTTACGGCCGTATTTACGACAGTCGCGCTTTACGGCCGTATTTACGACAGTCGCGCTTTACGGCCGTATTTACGGCAGTCGCGCTTTACGGCCGTATTTACGGCAGTCGCGCTTTACGGCCGTATTTACGACAGTCGCGCTTTACGGCCGTATTTACGGCAGTCGCGCTTTACGGCACCTTTTACGACAGTCGCGCTTTACGGCACCTTTTACGACAGTCGCGCTTTACGGCCGTATTTACGACAGTCGCGCTTTACGGCCGTATTTACGACAGTCGCGCTTTACGGCCGTATTTACGGCAGTCGCGCTTTACGGCCGTATTCACGACAGTCGCGCTTTACGGCCGTATTTACGGCAGTCGCGCTTTACGGCCGTATTTACGGCAGTCGCGCTTTACGGCCGTATTTACGACAGTCGCGCTTTACGGCCGTATTTACGACAGTCGCGCTTTACGGCACCTTTTACGACAGTCGCGCTTTACGGCCGTATTTACGACAGTCGCGCTTTACGGCCGTATTTACGGCAGTCGCGCTTTACGGCCGTATTTACGGCAGTCGCGATTTACGGCCGTATTTACGGCAGTCGCGCTTTACGGCCGTATTTACGACAGTCGCGCTTTACGGCCGTATTTACGACAGTCGCGCTTTACGGCACCTTTTACGACAGTCGCGCTTTACGGCCGTATTTACGGCAGTCACGCTTTACGGCCGTATTTACGACAGTCGCGCTTTACGGCCGTATTTACGACAGTCGCGCTTTACGGCCGTATTTACGGCAGTCGCGCTTTACGGCCGTATTTACGACAGTCGCGCTTTACGGCCGTATTTACGACAGTCGCGATTTACGGCCGTATTTACGACAGTCGCACTTTACGGCCGTATTTACGACAGTCGCGCTTTACGGCCGTATTTACGGCAGTCGCGCTTTACGGCCGTATTTACGACAGTCGCGATTTACGGCCGTATTTACGACAGTCGCGCTTTACGGCCGTATTTACGACAGTCGCGCTTTACGGCCGTATTTACGACAGTCGCGCTTTACGGCCGTATTTACGACAGTCGCGATTTACGGCCGTATTTACGACAGTCGCGCTTTACGGCCGTATTTACGACAGTCGCGCTTTACGGCCGTATTTACGGCAGTCGCGCTTTACGGCCGTATTTACGGCAGTCGCGCTTTACGGCCGTATTTACGACAGTCGCGATTTACGGCCGTATTTACGGCAATCGCGCTTTACGGCCGTATTTACGGCAGTCGCGCTTTACGGCCGTATTTACGACAGTCGCGCTTTACGGCCGTATTTACGGCAGTCGCGCTTTACGGCCGTATTTACGACAGTCGCGATTTACGGCCGTATTTACGACAGTCGCGATTTACGGCCGTATTTACGACAGTCGCGCTTTACGGCCGTATTTACGGCAGTCGCGCTTTACGGCCGTATTTACGGCAGTCGCGCTTTACGGCACCTTTTACGACAGTCGCGCTTTACGGCCGTATTTACGACAGTCGCGCTTTACGGCCGTATTTACGGCAGTCGCGCTTTACGGCCGTATTTACGGCAGTCGCGCTTTACGGCCGTATTTACGGCAGTCGCGATTTACGGCCGTATTTACGACAGTCGCGCTTTACGGCCGTATTTACGGCAGTCGCGCTTTACGGCCGTATTTACGACAGTCGCGCTTTACGGCCGTATTTACGACAGTCGCGCTTTACGGCCGTATTTACGACAGTCGCGCTTTACGGCCGTATTTACGACAGTCGCGCTTTACGGCCGTATTTACGGCAGTCGCGCTTTACGGCCGTATTTACGACAGTCGCGCTTTACGGCACCATTTGCGACAGTCGCGCTTTACGGCCGTATTTACGACAGTCGCGCTTTACGGCCGTATTTACGACAGTCGCGATTTACGGCCGTATTTACGGCAGTCGCGATTTACGGCCGTATTTACGACAGTCGCGCTTTACGGCCGTATTTACGACAGTCGCGATTTACGGCCGTATTTACGACAGTCGCGCTTTACGGCCGTATTTACGACAGTCGCGCTTTACGGCCGTATTTACGACAGTCGCGCTTTACGGCCGTATTTACGGCAGTCGCGCTTTACGGCCGTATTTACGACAGTCGCGCTTTACGGCCGTATTTACGGCAGTCGCGCTTTACGGCACCTTTTACGACAGTCGCGCTTTACGGCCGTATTTACGACAGTCGCGCTTTACGGCCGTATTTACGACAGTCGCGATTTACGGCCGTATTTACGACAGTCGCGCTTTACGGCCGTATTTACGACAGTCGCGCTTTACGGCCGTATTTACGGCAGTCGCGCTTTACGGCCGTATTTACGGCAGTCGCGCTTTACGGCCGTATTTACGACAGTCGCGCTTTACGGCCGTATTTACGGCAGTCGCGCTTTACGGCCGTATTTACGACAGTCGCGATTTACGGCCGTATTTACGACAGTCGCGCTTTACGGCCGTATTTACGACAGTCGCGCTTTACGGCCGTATTTACGGCAGTCGCGCTTTACGGCACCTTTTACGACAGTCGCGCTTTACGGCCGTATTTACGACAGTCGCGCTTTACGGCCGTATTTACGACAGTCGCGCTTTACGGCCGTATTTACGACAGTCGCGCTTTACGGCCGTATTTACGACAGTCGCGCTTTACGGCCGTATTTACGGCAGTCGCGCTTTACGGCCGTATTTACGACAGTCGCGCTTTACGGCCGTATTTACGGCAGTCGCGCTTTACGGCACCTTTTACGACAGTCGCGCTTTACGGCCGTATTTACGACAGTCGCGCTTTACGGCCGTATTTACGGCAGTCGCGCTTTACGGCCGTATTTACGGCAGTCGCGCTTTACGGCCGTATTTACGACAGTCGCGCTTTACGGCCGTATTTACGGCAGTCGCGCTTTACGGCACCTTTTACGACAGTCGCGCTTTACGGCCGTATTTACGACAGTCGCGCTTTACGGCCGTATTTACGGCAGTCGCGCTTTACGGCCGTATTTACGACAGTCGCGATTTACGGCCGTATTTACGACAGTCGCGTTTTACGGCCGTATTTACGACAGTCGCGCTTTACGGCACCTTTTGCGACAGTCGCGATTTACGGCCGTATTTACGACAGTCGCGCTTTACGGCCGTATTTACGACAGTCGCGCTTTACGGCCGTATTTACGGCAGTCGCGCTTTACGGCCGTATTTACGACAGTCGCGCTTTACGGCCGTATTTACGGCAGTCGCGCTTTACGGCCGTTTTTACGACAGTCGCGCTTTACGGCCGTATTTACGGCAGTCGCGCTTTACGGCCGTATTTACGACAGTCGCGCTTTACGGCCGTATTTACGACAGTCGCGATTTACGGCCGTATTTACGACAGTCGCGCTTTACGGCCGTATTTACGACAGTCGCGATTTACGGCCGTATTTACGACAGTCGCGCTTTACGGCCGTATTTACGACAGTCGCGATTTACGGCCGTATTTACGACAGTCGCGCTTTACGGCCGTCTTTACGGCAGTCGCGCTTTACGTCCGTCTTTACGGCAGTCGCGCTTTACGGCCGTATTTACGACAGTCGCGCTTTACGGCCGTATTTACGACAGTCGCGATTTACGGCCGTATGTACGACAGTCGCGCTTTACGGCCGTATTTACGACAGTCGCGCTTTACGGCCGTATTTACGGCAGTCGCGCTTTACGGCCGTATTTACGACAGTCGCGATTTACGGCCGTATTTACGACAGTCGCGCTTTACGGCCGTATTTACGACAGTCGCGCTTTACGGCCGTATTTACGGCAGTCGCGCTTTACGGCCGTATTTACGACAGTCGCGCTTTACGGCCGTATTTACGACAGTCGCGCTTTACGGCCGTATTTACGACAGTCGCGCTTTACGGCCGTATTTACGACAGTCGCGCTTTACGGCCGTATTTACGGCAGTCGCGCTTTACGGCACCTTTTACGACAGTCGCGCTTTACGGCCGTATTTACGACAGTCGCGATTTACGGCCGTATTTACGGCAGTCGCGCTTTACGGCCGTATTTACGGCAGTCGCGCTTTACGGCCGTATTTACGACAGTCGCGCTTTACGGCCGTATTTACGGCAGTCGCGCTTTACGGCACCTTTTACGACAGTCGCGCTTTACGGCCGTATTTACGACAGTCGCGCTTTACGGCCGTATTTACGGCAGTCGCGCTTTACGGCCGTATTTACGACAGTCGCGATTTACGGCCGTATTTACGACAGTCGCGATTTACGGCCGTATTTACGACAGTCGCGCTTTACGGCCGTATTTACGACAGTCGCGCTTTACGGCACCTTTTGCGACAGTCGCGATTTACGGCCGTATTTACGACAGTCGCGCTTTACGGCCGTATTTACGACAGTCGCGCTTTACGGCCGTATTTACGGCAGTCGCGCTTTACGGCCGTATTTACGACAGTCGCGATTTACGGCCGTATTTACGACAGTCGCGCTTTACGGCCGTATTTACGACAGTCGCGATTTACGGCCCTATTTACGACAGTCGCGCTTTACGGCCGTATTTACGACAGTCGCGCTTTACGGCCGTATTTACGACAGTCGCGCTTTACGGCCGTATTTACTACAGTCGCGCTTTTCGGCACCTTTTACGACAGTCGCGATTTACGGCCGTATTTACGACTGCCGCGCTTTACGGCAGTATTTACGACAGTCGCGCTTTACGGCCGTATTTACGGCAGTCGCGCTTTACGGCCGTATTTACGACAGTCGCGCTTTACGGCCGTATTTACGGCAGTCGCGCTTTAAGTCCGTATTTACGACAGTCGCGCTTTACGGCCGTCTTTACGACAGTCGCGCTTTACGGCCGTATTTACGATAGTCGCGCTTTACGGCACCTTTTACGACAGTCGCGCTTAACGGCACCTTTTACGACAGTCGCGCTTTACGGCCGTATTTTCGATAGTCGCGCTTTACGGCACCTTTTACGACAGTGGCGCTTTACGGCCGTATTTACGACAGTCGCGCTTTACGGCACCTTTTACGACGGTCGCGCTTTACGGCACCTTTTACGACAGTCGCGCTTTACGGCCGTATTTACGACAGTCGCGCTTTACGGCACCTTTTACGACAGTCGCGCTTTACGGCACCTTTTACGACAGTCGCGATTTACGGCACCTTTTACGACAGTCGCGATTTACGGCCGTATTTACGACAGTCGCGCTTTACGGCCGTATTTACGGCAGTCGCGCTTTACGGCCGTATTTACGGCAGTCGCGCTTTACGGCCGTATTTACGACAGTCGCGGTTTACGGCCGTATTTACGGCAGTCGCGCTTTACGGCACCTTTTACGACAGTCGCGCTTTACGGCCGTATTTACGACAGTCGCGCTTAACGGCCGTATTTACGACAGTCGCGCTTTACGGCACCTTTTACGACAGTCGCGCTTTACGGCAGCATTTACGACAGTCGCGCTTTACGGCCGTATTTACGGCAGTCGCGCTTTAAGTCCGTATTTACGACAGTCGCGCTTTACGGCCGTATTTACGACAGTCGCGCTTTACGGCCGTATTTACGACAGTCGCGCTTTACGGCCGTATTTACGACAGTCGCGCTTTACGGCCGTATTTACGACAGCCGCGATTAACGGCCGTATTTACGACAGTCGCGCTTTACGGCACCTTTTACGACAGTCGCGCTTTACGGCACCTTTTACGACAGTCGCGCTTTACGGCCGTATTTACGACAGTCGCGCTTTACGGCCGTATTTACGACAGTCGCGCTTTACGACAC
Organism: Melospiza melodia melodia; assembly: GCF_035770615.1. NCBI lineage: Eukaryota > Metazoa > Chordata > Aves > Passeriformes > Passerellidae > Melospiza > Melospiza melodia. Next base: position 64,082 of record NW_026948607.1, read on the forward strand.
CTTTTACGACAGTCGCGCTTTACGGCACCTTTTACGACAGTCGCGCTTTACGGCACCTTTTACGACAGTCGCGCTTTACGGCCGTATTTACGACAGTCGCGCTTTGCGGCACCTTTTACGACAGTGCGCGACTGTCGTAAATATGGCCGTAAATCGCGACTGTCGTAAATACGGCCGTAAAGCGCGACTGTCGTAAATACTGCCGTAAAGCGCGACTGTCGTAAAAGGTGCCGTAAAGCGCGACTGTCATAAATACGGCCGTAAAGCGCGACAGCATGGTACCATCGTCTTTAGCGTCTTTTGTGGTCTAGATGGAAGTAGAAAGCTTTTCCACTATGTCTGGCAGGGAGAAACTGTGCCAACACAGAAAACAACTCCCACCGTGGTCGAGAGGATACACGGATGTCTGCCAGGTGTTTTGCAGGGAGAAAAGAAAAGGTGTCCAAAACAGCTTCCAATCCAATGTTCATGTGATTGGAAAACTCAGGAGAGTGCAAAGGTACTGTTTTCTATCAGTTGGCAAGCTGCACACACAATCCCAGTCTTGTACAGATTCCCTCTTCACCTTTCCGAAGCTGCCGCTTTCGCCCGCTCCAGGGGACGAAAAAGAGCCTTTTTCGCGCAAAGACGATTGTGCCGCTCACAGTGCTCTCCTTAGCGCGGCTTCTCCGAAAGACGCCCGGGAGCAGCACTTTGCTCCGGACAGCATGGTACCATCGTCTTTAGCTTCTTTTGGGGTCCACATCGTAGCATAATACTTTTCCACTATGTCTGGCAGGGAGAAACTCTGCCAGCACAGAAAACAACTCCCACAGTGGTCGAGGGGATGCACGGAGGTCTGCCAGGTGTTTTGCAGGGAGAAAAGCAAAGGTGTCCAAAACAGCTTCCAATCGAATGTTCATGTGATTGGAAACAACAGGAGAGTGCAAAAGTACTGTTTTCTATCATTTGGCAAGCTGCGCACACAATCCCAGTGTTGTACAGCTTCCTTCTTCACCTTTCCGAAGCTGCCGCTTTCGCCCGCTCCAGGAGACGAAAAAGAGCCTTCTTCGCGCAAAGACGATTGTGCCGCTCACAGTGCTCTCCTTAGCGCGGCTTCTCCGAAAGACGCCCGGGAGCAGCACTTTGCTCCGGACAGCATGGTACCATCGTCTTTAGCGTCTTTTGTGGTCTACATGGAAGTAGAAAGCTTTTCCACTATGTCTGGCAGGGAGAAACTGTGCCAGCACAGAAAACAACTCCCACCGTGGTCGAGAGGATACACGGAGGTCTGCCAGGTGTTTTGCAGGGAGAAAAGAAAAGGTGTCCAAAACAGCTTCCAATCGAATGTTCATGTGATTGGAAAAAACAGGAGAGTACAAAAGTACTGTTTTCTATCATTTGGCAAGCTGCGCACACGATCCCAGTGTTGTACAGCTTCCTTCTTCACCTTTCCGAAGCTGCCGCTTTCGCCCGCTCCAGGAGACGAAAAAGAGCCTTCTTCGCGCAAAGACGATTGTGCCGCTCACAGTGCTCTCCTTAGCACGGCTTCTCCGAAAGACGCCCGGGAGCAGCACTTTGCTCCGGACAGCATGGTACCATCGTCTTTAGCGTCTTTTGTGGTCTACATGGAAGTAGAAAGCTTTTCCACTATGTCTGGCAGGGAGAAACTGTGCCAGCACAGAAAACAACTCCCACCGTGGTCGAGAGGATACACGGAGGTCTGCCAGGTGTTTTGCAGGGAGAAAAGAAAAGGTGTCCAAAACAGCTTCCAATCGAATGTTCATGTGATTGGAAAAGTCAGGAGAGTGCAAAGGTACTGTTTTCTATCAGTTGGCAAGGTGCGCACACAATCCCAGTGTTGTACAGCTTCCTTCTTCACCTTTCCGAAGCTGCCGCTTTCGCCCGCTCCAGGAGACGAAAAAGAGCCTTCTTCGCGCAAAGACGATTGTGCCGCTCACAGTGCTCTCCTTAGCGCGGCTTCTCCGAAAGACGGCCGGGAGCGGCGCTTAGCTCCAGAGAGCACTGTACCTTCGTCTTTAGCGTCTCTTCTCGTCTACATCTTAGCCAAAGCTTTTCCACTATGTCTGGCATGGAGAAACTGTGCCAGCATAGAAAACAACTCCCACCGTGGTCGAGAGGATACACGGAGATCTGCCAGGTGTTTTGCAGGGAGAAAAGAAAAGGTGTCCAAAACAGCTTCCAATCGAATGTTCATGTGATTGGAAACAACAGGAGAGTGCAAAAGTACTGTTTTCTATCAGTTGGCAAGCTGCACACACAATCCCAGTCTTATACAGCTTCCCTCTTCACCTTTCCGAAGCTGCCACTTTCGCCCGCTCCAGGAGACGAAAAAGAGCCTTCTTCGCGCAAAGACGATTGTGCCGCTCACAGTGCTCTCCTTAGCGCGGCTTCTCCGAAAGACGGCCGGGAGCGGCGCTTAGCTCCAGAGAGCACTGTACCTTCGTCTTTAGCGTCTCTTCTCGTCTACATCTTAGCCAAAGCTTTTCCACTATGTCTGGCAGGGAGAAACTGTGCCAGCATAGAAAACAACTCCCACCGTGGTCGAGAGGATACACGCAGGTCTGCCAGGTGTTTTGCAGGGAGAAAAGAAAAGGTGTCCAAAACAGCTTCCAATCGAATGTTCATGTGATTGGAAACAACAGGAGAGTGCAAAAGTACTGTTTTCTATCAGTTGGCAAGCGGCACACACAATCCCAGTCTTATACAGCTTCCCTCTTCACCTTTCCGAAGCTGCCACTTTCGCCCGCTCCAGGAGACGAAAAAGAGCCTTCTTCGCGCAAAGACAATTGTGCCGCTCACAGTGCTCTCCTTAACGCGGCTTCTGCCGAAAGACGCCCGGCAGCGGCGCTTAGCTCCAGAGAGCACTGTACCTTCGTCTTTAGCGTCTCTTCTCGTCTACATCTTAGCCAAAGCTTTTCCACTATGTCTGGCAGGGAGAAACTGTGCCAGCACAGAAAACAACTCCCACCGTGGTCGAGAGGATACACGGAGGTCTGCCAGGTGTTTTGCAGGGAGAAAAAAAAAGGTGTCCAAAACAGCTTCCAATCCAATGTTCATGTGATTGGAAAACTCAGGAGAGTGCAAAGGTACTGTTTTCTATCAGTTGGCAAGGTGCGCACACAATCCCAGTGTTGTACAGCTTGCTTCTTCACCTTCCCGAAGCTGCCGCTCTCGCCGGCTGCCGGAGCCCAAGAAGCGGCTTCTTCGCGCAAAGACGATTGTGCCGCTCACAGTGCTCTCCTTAGCGCGGCTTCTGCCGAAAGACGCCCGGCAGCGGCTCTTACCTCCGGAGAGCATCCTACCTTCCTCTTTAGCTCCTCTTCTCATCTACACCTCGGCAACAAGCTTTTCCACTATGTCTGGCTAGGAAAAACTGTGCCAGCACAGAAAACATCTCCCATCGTGTTCTAGAAGTTGCACGGATGTCTGCCAAGTGTTTGGCAGGAAGAAAAGAAAAGTTGTCCAAAAATGCTTCCAATCGAATGTTCCTGTGATTGGAAAAGTCAGGAGAGTGCAAAGGTACTGTTTTCTATCAGTTGGCAAGGTGCGCACACAATCCCAGTGTTGTACAGCTTGCTTCTTCACCTTCCCGAAGCTGCCGCTCTCGCCGGCTGCCGGAGCCCAAGAAGCGGCTTCTTCGCGCAAAGACGATTGTGCCGCTCACAGTGCTCTCCTTAGCGCGGCTTCTGCCGAAAGATGCCCGGCAGCGGCTCTTACCTCCGGAGAGCATCCTACCTTCCTCTTTAGCTCCTCTTCTCATCTACACCTCGGCAACAAGCTTTTCCACTATGTCTGGCTAGGAAAAACTGTGCCAGCACAGAAAACATCTCCCCTCGTGTTCTAGAAGTTGCACGGATGTCTGCCAAGTGTTTGGCAGGAAGAAAAGAAAAGTTGTCCAAAACAGCTTCCAATCGAATGTTCCTGTGATTGGAAAAGTCAGGAGAGTGCAAAGGTACTGTTTTCTATCAGTTGGCAAGGTGCGCACACAATCCCAGTGTTGTACAGCTTGCTTCTTCACCTTCCCGAAGCTGCCGCTCTCGCCGGCTGCCGGAGCCCAAGAAGCGGCTTCTTCGCGCAAAGACGATTGTGCCGCTCACAGTGCTCTCCTTAGCGCGGCTTCTGCCGAAAGACGCCCGGCAGCGGCTCTTACCTCCGGAGAGCATCCTACCTTCCTCTTTAGCTCCTCTTCTCATCTACACCTCGGCAACAAGCTTTTCCACTATGTCTGGCTAGGAAAAACTGTGCCAGCACAGAAAACATCTCCCCTCGTGTTCTAGAAGTTGCACGGATGTCTGCCAAGTGTTTGGCAGGAAGAAAAGAAAAGTTGTCCAAAACAGCTTCCAATCGAATGTTCCTGTGATTGGAAAAGTCAGGAGAGTGCAAAGGTACTGTTTCCTATCAGTTGGCAAGGTGCGCACACAATCCCAGTGTTGTACAGCTTGCTTCTTCACCTTCCCGAAGCTGCCGCTCTCGCCGGCTGCCGGAGCCCAAGAAGCGGCTTCTTCGCGCAAAGACGATTGTGCCGCTCACAGTGCTCTCCTTAGCGCGGCTTCTGCCGAAAGACGCCCGGCAGCGGCTCTTACCTCCGGAGAGCATCCTACCTTCCTCTTTAGCTCCTCTTCTCATCTACACCTCGGCAACAAGCTTTTCCACTATGTCTGGCTAGGAAAAACTGTGCCAGCACAGAAAACATCTCCCATCGTGTTCTAGAAGTTGCACGGATGTCTGCCAAGTGTTTGGCAGGAAGAAAAGAAAAGTTGTCCAAAACAGCTTCCAATCGAATGTTCCTGTGATTGGAAAAGTCAGGAGAGTGCAAAGGTACTGTTTTCTATCAGTTGGCAAGGTGCGCACACAATCCCAGTGTTGTACAGCTTGCTTCTTCACCTTCCCGAAGCTGCCGCTCTCGCCGGCTGCCGGAGCCCAAGAAGCGGCTTCTTCGCGCAAAGACGATTGTGCCGCTCACAGTGCTCTCCTTAGCGCGGCTTCTGCCGAAAGACGCCCGGCAGCGGCTCTTACCTCCGGAGAGCATCCTACCTTCCTCTTTAGCTCCTCTTCTCATCTACACCTCGGCAAAAAGCTTTTCCACTATGTCTGGCTAGGAAAAACTGTGCCAGCACAGAAAACATCTCCCATCGTGTTCTAGAAGTTGCACGGATGTCTGCCAAGTGTTTGGCAGGAAGAAAAGAAAAGTTGTCCAAAACAGCTTCCAATCGAATGTTCCTGTGATTGGAAAAGTCAGGAGAGTGCAAAGGTACTGTTTTCTATCAGTTGGCAAGGTGCGCACACAATCCCAGTGTTGTACAGCTTGCTTCTTCACCTTCCCGAAGCTGCCGCTCTCGCCGGCTGCCGGAGCCCAAGAAGCGGCTTCTTCGCGCAAAGACGATTGTGCCGCTCACAGTGCTCTCCTTAGCGCGGCTTCTGCCGAAAGACGCCCGGCAGCGGCTCTTACCTCCGGAGAGCATCCTACCTTCCTCTTTAGCTCCTCTTCTCATCTACACCTCGGCAACAAGCTTTTCCACTATGTCTGGCTAGGAAAAACTGTGCCAGCACAGAAAACATCTCCCCTCGTGTTCTAGAAGTTGCACGGATGTCTGCCAAGTGTTTGGCAGGAAGAAAAGAAAAGTTGTCCAAAACAGCTTCCAATCGAATGTTCCTGTGATTGGAAAAGTCAGGAGAGTGCAAAGGTACTGTTTTCTATCAGTTGGCAAGGTGCGCACACAATCCCAGTGTTGTACAGCTTGCTTCTTCACCTTCCCGAAGCTGCCGCTCTCGCCGGCTGCCGGAGCCCAAGAAGCGGCTTCTTCGCGCAAAGACGATTGTGCCGCTCACAGTGCTCTCCTTAGCGCGGCTTCTGCCGAAAGACGCCCGGCAGCGGCTCTTACCTCCGGAGAGCATCCTACCTTCCTCTTTAGCTCCTCTTCTCATCTACACCTCGGCAACAAGCTTTTCCACTATGTCTGGCTAGGAAAAACTGTGCCAGCACAGAAAACATCTCCCATCGTGTTCTAGAAGTTGCACGGATGTCTGCCAAGTGTTTGGCAGGAAGAAAAGAAAAGTTGTCCAAAACAGCTTCCAATCGAATGTTCCTGTGATTGGAAAAGTCAGGAGAGTGCAAAGGTACTGTTTTCTATCAGTTGGCAAGGTGCGCACACAATCCCAGTGTTGTACAGCTTGCTTCTTCACCTTCCCGAAGCTGCCGCTCTCGCCGGCTGCCGGAGCCCAAGAAGCGGCTTCTTCGCGCAAAGACGATTGTGCCGCTCACAGTGCTCTCCTTAGCGCGGCTTCTGCCGAAAGACGCCCGGCAGCGGCTCTTACCTCCGGAGAGCATCCTACCTTCCTCTTTAGCTCCTCTTCTCATCTACACCTCGGCAACAAGCTTTTCCACTATGTCTGGCTAGGAAAAACTGTGCCAGCACAGAAAACATCTCCCATCGTGTTCTAGAAGTTGCACGGATGTCTGCCAAGTGTTTGGCAGGAAGAAAAGAAAAGTTGTCCAAAACAGCTTCCAATCGAATGTTCCTGTGATTGGAAAAGTCAGGAGAGTGCAAAGGTACTGTTTTCTATCAGTTGGCAAGGTGCGCACACAATCCCAGTGTTGTACAGCTTGCTTCTTCACCTTCCCGAAGCTGCCGCTCTCGCCGGCTGCCGGAGCCCAAGAAGCGGCTTCTTCGCGCAAAGACGATTGTGCCGCTCACAGTGCTCTCCTTAGCGCGGCTTCTGCCGAAAGACGCCCGGCAGCGGCTCTTACCTCCGGAGAGCATCCTACCTTCCTCTTTAGCTCCTCTTCTCATCTACACCTCGGCAACAAGCTTTTCCACTATGTCTGGCTAGGAAAAACTGTGCCAGCACAGAAAACATCTCCCCTCGTGTTCTAGAAGTTGCACGGATGTCTGCCAAGTGTTTGGCAGGAAGAAAAGAAAAGTTGTCCAAAACAGCTTCCAATCGAATGTTCCTGTGATTGGAAAAGTCAGGAGAGTGCAAAGGTACTGTTTTCTATCAGTTGGCAAGGTGCGCACACAATCCCAGTGTTGTACAGCTTGCTTCTTCACCTTCCCGAAGCTGCCGCTCTCGCCGGCTGCCGGAGCCCAAGAAGCGGCTTCTTCGCGCAAAGACGATTGTGCCGCTCACAGCGCTCTCCTTAGCGCGGCTTCTGCCGAAAGACGCCCGGCAGCGGCTCTTACCTCCGGAGAGCATCCTACCTTCCTCTTTAGCTCCTCTTCTCATCTACACCTCGGCAACAAGCTTTTCCACTATGTCTGGCTAGGAAAAACTGTGCCAGCACAGAAAACATCTCCCATCGTGTTCTAGAAGTTGCACGGATGTCTGCCAAGTGTTTGGCAGGAAGAAAAGAAAAGTTGTCCAAAACAGCTTCCAATCGAATGTTCCTGTGATTGGAAAAGTCAGGAGAGTGCAAAGGTACTGTTTTCTATCAGTTGGCAAGGTGCGCACACAATCCCAGTGTTGTACAGCTTGCTTCTTCACCTTCCCGAAGCTGCCGCTCTCGCCGGCTGCCGGAGCCCAAGAAGCGGCTTCTTCGCGCAAAGACGATTGTGCCGCTCACAGTGCTCTCCTTAGCGCGGCTTCTGCCGAAAGACGCCCGGCAGCGGCTCTTACCTCCGGAGAGCATCCTACCTTCCTCTTTAGCTCCTCTTCTCATCTACACCTCGGCAACAAGCTTTTCCACTATGTCTGGCTAGGAAAAACTGTGCCAGCACAGAAAACATCTCCCCTCGTGTTCTAGAAGTTGCACGGATGTCTGCCAAGTGTTTGGCAGGAAGAAAAGAAAAGTTGTCCAAAACAGCTTCCAATCGAATGTTCCTGTGATTGGAAAAGTCAGGAGAGTGCAAAGGTACTGTTTTCTATCAGTTGGCAAGGTGCGCACACAATCCCAGTGTTGTACAGCTTGCTTCTTCACCTTCCCGAAGCTGCCGCTCTCGCCGGCTGCCGGAGCCCAAGAAGCGGCTTCTTCGCGCAAAGACGATTGTGCCGCTCACAGTGCTCTCCTTAGCGCGGCTTCTGCCGAAAGACGCCCGGCAGCGGCTCTTAGCTCCGGAGAGCATCCTACCTTCCTCTTTAGCTCCTCTTCTCATCTACACCTCGGCAACAAGCTTTTCCACTATGTCTGGCTAGGAAAAACTGTGCCAGCACAGAAAACATCTCCCATCGTGTTCTAGAAGTTGCACGGATGTCTGCCAAGTGTTTGGCAGGAAGAAAAGAAAAGTTGTCCAAAACAGCTTCCAATCGAATGTTCCTGTGATTGGAAAAGTCAGGAGAGTGCAAAGGTACTGTTTTCTATCAGTTGGCAAGGTGCGCACACAATCCCAGTGTTGTACAGCTTGCTTCTTCACCTTCCCGAAGCTGCCGCTCTCGCCGGCTGCCGGAGCCCAAGAAGCGGCTTCTTCGCGCAAAGACGATTGTGCCGCTCACAGTGCTCTCCTTAGCGCGGCTTCTGCCGAAAGACGCCCGGCAGCGGCTCTTACCTCCGGAGAGCATCCTACCTTCCTCTTTAGCTCCTCTTCTCATCTACACCTCGGCAACAAGCTTTTCCACTATGTCTGGCTAGGAAAAACTGTGCCAGCACAGAAAACATCTCCCCTCGTGTTCTAGAAGTTGCACGGATGTCTGCCAAGTGTTTGGCAGGAAGAAAAGAAAAGTTGTCCAAAACAGCTTCCAATCGAATGTTCCTGTGATTGGAAAAGTCAGGAGAGTGCAAAGGTACTGTTTTCTATCAGTTGGCAAGGTGCGCACACAATCCCAGTGTTGTACAGCTTGCTTCTTCACCTTCCCGAAGCTGCCGCTCTCGCCGGCTGCCGGAGCCCAAGAAGCGGCTTCTTCGCGCAAAGACGATTGTGCCGCTCACAGTGCTCTCCTTAGCGCGGCTTCTGCCGAAAGACGCCCGGCAGCGGCTCTTACCTCCGGAGAGCATCCTACCTTCCTCTTTAGCTCCTCTTCTCATCTACACCTCGGCAACAAGCTTTTCCACTATGTCTGGCTAGGAAAAACTGTGCCAGCACAGAAAACATCTCCCCTCGTGTTCTAGAAGTTGCACGGATGTCTGCCAAGTGTTTGGCAGGAAGAAAAGAAAAGTTGTCCAAAACAGCTTCCAATCGAATGTTCCTGTGATTGGAAAAGTCAGGAGAGTGCAAAGGTACTGTTTTCTATCAGTTGGCAAGGTGCGCACACAATCCCAGTGTTGTACAGCTTGCTTCTTCACCTTCCCGAAGCTGCCGCTCTCGCCGGCTGCCGGAGCCCAAGAAGCGGCTTCTTCGCGCAAAGACGATTGTGCCGCTCACAGCGCTCTCCTTAGCGCGGCTTCTGCCGAAAGACGCCCGGCAGCGGCTCTTACCTCCGGAGAGCATCCTACCTTCCTCTTTAGCTCCTCTTCTCATCTACACCTCGGCAACAAGCTTTTCCACTATGTCTGGCTAGGAAAAACTGTGCCAGCACAGAAAACATCTCCCATCGTGTTCTAGAAATTGCACGGATGTCTGCCAAGTGTTTGGCAGGAAGAAAAGAAAAGTTGTCCAAAACAGCTTCCAATCGAATGTTCCTGTGATTGGAAAAGTCAGGAGAGTGCAAAGGTACTGTTTTCTATCAGTTGGCAAGGTGCGCACACAATCCCAGTGTTGTACAGCTTGCTTCTTCACCTTCCCGAAGCTGCCGCTCTCGCCGGCTGCCGGAGCCCAAGAAGCGGCTTCTTCGCGCAAAGACGATTGTGCCGCTCACAGTGCTCTCCTTAGCGCGGCTTCTGCCGAAAGACGCCCGGCAGCGGCTCTTACCTCCGGAGAGCATCCTACCTTCCTCTTTAGCTCCTCTTCTCATCTACACCTCGGCAACAAGCTTTTCCACTATGTCTGGCTAGGAAAAACTGTGCCAGCACAGAAAACATCTCCCCTCGTGTTCTAGAAGTTGCACGGATGTCTGCCAAGTGTTTGGCAGGAAGAAAAGAAAAGTTGTCCAAAACAGCTTCCAATCGAATGTTCCTGTGATTGGAAAAGTCAGGAGAGTGCAAAGGTACTGTTTTCTATCAGTTGGCAAGGTGCGCACACAATCCCAGTGTTGTACAGCTTGCTTCTTCACCTTCCCGAAGCTGCCGCTCTCGCCGGCTGCCGGAGCCCAAGAAGCGGCTTCTTCGCGCAAAGACGATTGTGCCGCTCACAGCGCTCTCCTTAGCGCGGCTTCTGCCGAAAGACGCCCGGCAGCGGCTCTTACCTCCGGAGAGCATCCTACCTTCCTCTTTAGCTCCTCTTCTCATCTACACCTCGGCAACAAGCTTTTCCACTATGTCTGGCTAGGAAAAACTGTGCCAGCACAGAAAACATCTCCCATCGTGTTCTAGAAGTTGCACGGATGTCTGCCAAGTGTTTGGCAGGAAGAAAAGAAAAGTTGTCCAAAACAGCTTCCAATCGAATGTTCCTGTGATTGGAAAAGTCAGGAGAGTGCAAAGGTACTGTTTTCTATCAGTTGGCAAGGTGCGCACACAATCCCAGTGTTGTACAGCTTGCTTCTTCACCTTCCCGAAGCTGCCGCTCTCGCCGGCTGCCGGAGCCCAAGAAGCGGCTTCTTCGCGCAAAGACGATTGTGCCGCTCACAGTGCTCTCCTTAGCGCGGCTTCTGCCGAAAGACGCCCGGCAGCGGCTCTTACCTCCGGAGAGCATCCTACCTTCCTCTTTAGCTCCTCTTCTCATCTACACCTCGGCAACAAGCTTTTCCACTATGTCTGGCTAGGAAAAACTGTGCCAGCACAGAAAACATCTCCCCTCGTGTTCTAGAAGTTGCACGGATGTCTGCCAAGTGTTTGGCAGGAAGAAAAGAAAAGTTGTCCAAAACAGCTTCCAATCGAATGTTCCTGTGATTGGAAAAGTCAGGAGAGTGCAAAGGTACTGTTTTCTATCAGTTGGCAAGGTGCGCACACAATCCCAGTGTTGTACAGCTTGCTTCTTCACCTTCCCGAAGCTGCCGCTCTCGCCGGCTGCCGGAGCCCAAGAAGCGGCTTCTTCGCGCAAAGACGATTGTGCCGCTCACAGTGCTCTCCTTAGCGCGGCTTCTGCCGAAAGACGCCCGGCAGCGGCTCTTACCTCCGGAGAGCATCCTACCTTCCTCTTTAGCTCCTCTTCTCATCTACACCTCGGCAACAAGCTTTTCCACTATGTCTGGCTAGGAAAAACTGTGCCAGCACAGAAAACATCTCCCCTCGTGTTCTAGAAGTTGCACGGATGTCTGCCAAGTGTTTGGCAGGAAGAAAAGAAAAGTTGCCCAAAACAGCTTCCAATCGAATGTTCCTGTGATTGGAAAAGTCAGGAGAGTGCAAAGGTACTGTTTTCTATCAGTTGGCAAGGTGCGCACACAATCCCAGTGTTGTACAGCTTGCTTCTTCACCTTCCCGAAGCTGCCGCTCTCGCCGGCTGCCGGAGCCCAAGAAGCGGCTTCTTCGCGCAAAGACGATTGTGCCGCTCACAGTGCTCTCCTTAGCGCGGCTTCTGCCGAAAGACGCCCGGCAGCGGCTCTTACCTCCGGAGAGCATCCTACCTTCCTCTTTAGCTCCTCTTCTCATCTACACCTCGGCAACAAGCTTTTCCACTATGTCTGGCTAGGAAAAACTGTGCCAGCACAGAAAACATCTCCCCTCGTGTTCTAGAAGTTGCACGGATGTCTGCCAAGTGTTTGGCAGGAAGAAAAGAAAAGTTGTCCAAAACAGCTTCCAATCGAATGTTCCTGTGATTGGAAAAGTCAGGAGAGTGCAAAGGTACTGTTTTCTATCAGTTGGCAAGGTGCGCACACAATCCCAGTGTTGTACAGCTTGCTTCTTCACCTTCCCGAAGCTGCCGCTCTCGCCGGCTGCCGGAGCCCAAGAAGCGGCTTCTTCGCGCAAAGACGATTGTGCCGCTCACAGTGCTCTCCTTAGCGCGGCTTCTGCCGAAAGACGCCCGGCAGCGGCTCTTACCTCCGGAGAGCATCCTACCTTCCTCTTTAGCTCCTCTTCTCATCTACACCTCGGCAACAAGCTTTTCCACTATGTCTGGCTAGGAAAAACTGTGCCAGCACAGAAAACATCTCCCATCGTGTTCTAGAAGTTGCACGGATGTCTGCCAAGTGTTTGGCAGGAAGAAAAGAAAAGTTGTCCAAAACAGCTTCCAATCGAATGTTCCTGTGATTGGAAAAGTCAGGAGAGTGCAAAGGTACTGTTTTCTATCAGTTGGCAAGGTGCGCACACAATCCCAGTGTTGTACAGCTTGCTTCTTCACCTTCCCGAAGCTGCCGCTCTCGCCGGCTGCCGGAGCCCAAGAAGCGGCTTCTTCGCGCAAAGACGATTGTGCCGCTCACAGTGCTCTCCTTAGCGCGGCTTCTGCCGAAAGACGCCCGGCAGCGGCTCTTACCTCCGGAGAGCATCCTACCTTCCTCTTTAGCTCCTCTTCTCATCTACACCTCGGCAACAAGCTTTTCCACTATGTCTGGCTAGGAAAAACTGTGCCAGCACAGAAAACATCTCCCCTCGTGTTCTAGAAGTTGCACGGATGTCTGCCAAGTGTTTGGCAGGAAGAAAAGAAAAGTTGTCCAAAACAGCTTCCAATCGAATGTTCCTGTGATTGGAAAAGTCAGGAGAGTGCAAAGGTACTGTTTTCTATCAGTTGGCAAGGTGCGCACACAATCCCAGTGTTGTACAGCTTGCTTCTTCACCTTCCCGAAGCTGCCGCTCTCGCCGGCTGCCGGAGCCCAAGAAGCGGCTTCTTCGCGCAAAGACGATTGTGCCGCTCACAGTGCTCTCCTTAGCGCGGCTTCTGCCGAAAGACGCCCGGCAGCGGCTCTTACCTCCGGAGAGCATCCTACCTTCCTCTTTAGCTCCTCTTCTCATCTACACCTCGGCAACAAGCTTTTCCACTATGTCTGGCTAGGAAAAACTGTGCCAGCACAGAAAACATCTCCCATCGTGTTCTAGAAGTTGCACGGATGTCTGCCAAGTGTTTGGCAGGAAGAAAAGAAAAGTTGTCCAAAACAGCTTCCAATCGAATGTTCCTGTGATTGGAAAAGTCAGGAGAGTGCAAAGGTACTGTTTTCTATCAGTTGGCAAGGTGCGCACACAATCCCAGTGTTGTACAGCTTGCTTCTTCACCTTCCCGAAGCTGCCGCTCTCGCCGGCTGCCGGAGCCCAAGAAGCGGCTTCTTCGCGCAAAGACGATTGTGCCGCTCACAGCGCTCTCCTTAGCGCGGCTTCTGCCGAAAGACGCCCGGCAGCGGCTCTTACCTCCGGAGAGCATCCTACCTTCCTCTTTAGCTCCTCTTCTCATCTACACCTCGGCAACAAGCTTCTCCACTATGTCTGGCTAGGAAAAACTGTGCCAGCACAGAAAACATCTCCCCTCGTGTTCTAGAAGTTGCACGGATGTCTGCCAAGTGTTTGGCAGGAAGAAAAGAAAAGTTGTCCAAAACAGCTTCCAATCGAATGTTCCTGTGATTGGAAAAGTCAGGAGAGTGCAAAGGTACCGTTTTCTATCAGTTGGCAAGGTGCGCACACAATCCCAGTGTTGTACAGCTTGCTTCTTCACCTTCCCGAAGCTGCCGCTCTCGCCGGCTGCCGGAGCCCAAGAAGCGGCTTCTTCGCGCAAAGACGATTGTGCCGCTCACAGTGCTCTCCTTAGCGCGGCTTCTGCCGAAAGACGCCCGGCAGCGGCTCTTACCTCCGGAGAGCATCCTACCTTCCTCTTTAGCTCCTCTTCTCATCTACACCTCGGCAACAAGCTTTTCCACTATGTCTGGCTAGGAAAAACTGTGCCAGCACAGAAAACATCTCCCATCGTGTTCTAGAAGTTGCACGGATGTCTGCCAAGTGTTTGGCAGGAAGAAAAGAAAAGTTGTCCAAAACAGCTTCCAATCGAATGTTCCTGTGATTGGAAAAGTCAGGAGAGTGCAAAGGTACTGTTTTCTATCAGTTGGCAAGGTGCGCACACAATCCCAGTGTTGTACAGCTTGCTTCTTCACCTTCCCGAAGCTGCCGCTCTCGCCGGCTGCCGGAGCCCAAGAAGCGGCTTCTTCGCGCAAAGACGATTGTGCCGCTCACAGTGCTCTCCTTAGCGCGGCTTCTGCCGAAAGACGCCCGGCAGCGGCTCTTACCTCCGGAGAGCATCCTACCTTCCTCTTTAGCTCCTCTTCTCATCTACACCTCGGCAACAAGCTTTTCCACTATGTCTGGCTAGGAAAAACTGTGCCAGCACAGAAAACATCTCCCATCGTGTTCTAGAAGTTGCACGGATGTCTGCCAAGTGTTTGGCAGGAAGAAAAGAAAAGTTGTCCAAAACAGCTTCCAATCGAATGTTCCTGTGATTGGAAAAGTCAGGAGAGTGCAAAGGTACTGTTTTCTATCAGTTGGCAAGGTGCGCACACAATCCCAGTGTTGTACAGCTTGCTTCTTCACCTTCCCGAAGCTGCCGCTCTCGCCGGCTGCCGGAGCCCAAGAAGCGGCTTCTTCGCGCAAAGACGATTGTGCCGCTCACAGTGCTCTCCTTAGCGCGGCTTCTGCCGAAAGACGCCCGGCAGCGGCTCTTACCTCCGGAGAGCATCCTACCTTCCTCTTTAGCTCCTCTTCTCATCTACACCTCGGCAACAAGCTTTTCCACTATGTCTGGCTAGGAAAAACTGTGCCAGCACAGAAAACATCTCCCATCGTGTTCTAGAAGTTGCACGGATGTCTGCCAAGTGTTTGGCAGGAAGAAAAGAAAAGTTGTCCAAAACAGCTTCCAATCGAATGTTCCTGTGATTGGAAAAGTCAGGAGAGTGCAAAGGTACTGTTTTCTATCAGTTGGCAAGGTGCGCACACAATCCCAGTGTTGTACAGCTTGCTTCTTCACCTTCCCGAAGCTGCCGCTCTCGCCGGCTGCCGGAGCCCAAGAAGCGGCTTCTTCGCGCAAAGACGATTGTGCCGCTCACAGTGCTCTCCTTAGCGCGGCTTCTGCCGAAAGACGCCCGGCAGCGGCTCTTACCTCCGGAGAGCATCCTACCTTCCTCTTTAGCTCCTCTTCTCATCTACACCTCGGCAACAAGCTTTTCCACTATGTCTGGCTAGGAAAAACTGTGCCAGCACAGAAAACATCTCCCATCGTGTTCTAGAAGTTGCACGGATGTCTGCCAAGTGTTTGGCAGGAAGAAAAGAAAAGTTGTCCAAAACAGCTTCCAATCGAATGTTCCTGTGATTGGAAAAGTCAGGAGAGTGCAAAGGTACTGTTTTCTATCAGTTGGCAAGGTGCGCACACAATCCCAGTGTTGTACAGCTTGCTTCTTCACCTTCCCGAAGCTGCCGCTCTCGCCGGCTGCCGGAGCCCAAGAAGCGGCTTCTTCGCGCAAAGACGATTGTGCCGCTCACAGTGCTCTCCTTAGCGCGGATTCTGCCGAAAGACGCCCGGCAGCGGCTCTTACCTCCGGAGAGCATCCTACCTTCCTCTTTAGCTCCTCTTCTCATCTACACCTCGGCAACAAGCTTTTCCACTATGTCTGGCTAGGAAAAACTGTGCCAGCACAGAAAACATCTCCCATCGTGTTCTAGAAGTTGCACGGATGTCTGCCAAGTGTTTGGCAGGAAGAAAAGAAAAGTTGTCCAAAACAGCTTCCAATCGAATGTTCCTGTGATTGGAAAAGTCAGGAGAGTGCAAAGGTACTGTTTTCTATCAGTTGGCAAGGTGCGCACACAATCCCAGTGTTGTACAGCTTGCTTCTTCACCTTCCCGAAGCTGCCGCTCTCGCCGGCTGCCGGAGCCCAAGAAGCGGCTTCTTCGCGCAAAGACGATTGTGCCGCTCACAGCGCTCTCCTTAGCGCGGCTTCTGCCGAAAGACGCCCGGCAGCGGCTCTTACCTCCGGAGAGCATCCTACCTTCCTCTTTAGCTCCTCTTCTCATCTACACCTCGGCAACAAGCTTTTCCACTATGTCTGGCTAGGAAAAACTGTGCCAGCACAGAAAACATCTCCCCTCGTGTTCTAGAAGTTGCACGGATGTCTGCCAAGTGTTTGGCAGGAAGAAAAGAAAAGTTGTCCAAAACAGCTTCCAATCGAATGTTCCTGTGATTGGAAAAGTCAGGAGAGTGCAAAGGTACCGTTTTCTATCAGTTGGCAAGGTGCGCACACAATCCCAGTGTTGTACAGCTTGCTTCTTCACCTTCCCGAAGCTGCCGCTCTCGCCGGCTGCCGGAGCCCAAGAAGCGGCTTCTTCGCGCAAAGACGATTGTGCCGCTCACAGTGCTCTCCTTAGCGCGGCTTCTGCCGAAAGACGCCCGGCAGCGGCTCTTACCTCCGGAGAGCATCCTACCTTCCTCTTTAGCTCCTCTTCTCATCTACACCTCGGCAACAAGCTTTTCCACTATGTCTGGCTAGGAAAAACTGTGCCAGCACAGAAAACATCTCCCATCGTGTTCTAGAAGTTGCACGGATGTCTGCCAAGTGTTTGGCAGGAAGAAAAGAAAAGTTGTCCAAAACAGCTTCCAATCGAATGTTCCTGTGATTGGAAAAGTCAGGAGAGTGCAAAGGTACTGTTTTCTATCAGTTGGCAAGGTGCGCACACAATCCCAGTGTTGTACAGCTTGCTTCTTCACCTTCCCGAAGCTGCCGCTCTCGCCGGCTGCCGGAGCCCAAGAAGCGGCTTCTTCGCGCAAAGACGATTGTGCCGCTCACAGTGCTCTCCTTAGCGCGGCTTCTGCCGAAAGACGCCCGGCAGCGGCTCTTACCTCCGGAGAGCATCCTACCTTCCTCTTTAGCTCCTCTTCTCATCTACACCTCGGCAACAAGCTTTTCCACTATGTCTGGCTAGGAAAAACTGTGCCAGCACAGAAAACATCTCCCCTCGTGTTCTAGAAGTTGCACGGATGTCTGCCAAGTGTTTGGCAGGAAGAAAAGAAAAGTTGTCCAAAACAGCTTCCAATCGAATGTTCCTGTGATTGGAAAAGTCAGGAGAGTGCAAAGGTACTGTTTTCTATCAGTTGGCAAGGTGCGCACACAATCCCAGTGTTGTACAGCTTGCTTCTTCACCTTCCCGAAGCTGCCGCTCTCGCCGGCTGCCGGAGCCCAAGAAGCGGCTTCTTCGCGCAAAGACGATTGTGCCGCTCACAGTGCTCTCCTTAGCGCGGCTTCTGCCGAAAGACGCCCGGCAGCGGCTCTTACCTCCGGAGAGCATCCTACCTTCCTCTTTAGCTCCTCTTCTCATCTACACCTCGGCAACAAGCTTTTCCACTATGTCTGGCTAGGAAAAACTGTGCCAGCACAGAAAACATCTCCCCTCGTGTTCTAGAAGTTGCACGGATGTCTGCCAAGTGTTTGGCAGGAAGAAAAGAAAAGTTGTCCAAAACAGCTTCCAATCGAATGTTCCTGTGATTGGAAAAGTCAGGAGAGTGCAAAGGTACTGTTTTCTATCAGTTGGCAAGGTGCGCACACAATCCCAGTGTTGTACAGCTTGCTTCTTCACCTTCCCGAAGCTGCCGCTCTCGCCGGCTGCCGGAGCCCAAGAAGCGGCTTCTTCGCGCAAAGACGATTGTGCCGCTCACAGTGCTCTCCTTAGCGCGGCTTCTGCCGAAAGACGCCCGGCAGCGGCTCTTACCTCCGGAGAGCATCCTACCTTCCTCTTTAGCTCCTCTTCTCATCTACACCTCGGCAACAAGCTTTGCCACTATGTCTGGCTAGGAAAAACTGTGCCAGCACAGAAAACATCTCCCATCGTGTTCTAGAAGTTGCACGGATGTCTGCCAAGTGTTTGGCAGGAAGAAAAGAAAAGTTGTCCAAAACAGCTTCCAATCGAATGTTCCTGTGATTGGAAAAGTCAGGAGAGTGCAAAGGTACTGTTTTCTATCAGTTGGCAAGGTGCGCACACAATCCCAGTGTTGTACAGCTTGCTTCTTCACCTTCCCGAAGCTGCCGCTCTCGCCGGCTGCCGGAGCCCAAGAAGCGGCTTCTTCGCGCAAAGACGATTGTGCCGCTCACAGTGCTCTCCTTAGCGCGGCTTCTGCCGAAAGACGCCCGGCAGCGGCTCTTACCTCCGGAGAGCATCCTACCTTCCTCTTTAGCTCCTCTTCTCATCTACACCTCGGCAACAAGCTTTTCCACTATGTCTGGCTAGGAAAAACTGTGCCAGCACAGAAAACATCTCCCCTCGTGTTCTAGAAGTTGCACGGATGTCTGCCAAGTGTTTGGCAGGAAGAAAAGAAAAGTTGTCCAAAACAGCTTCCAATCGAATGTTCCTGTGATTGGAAAAGTCAGGAGAGTGCAAAGGTACTGTTTTCTATCAGTTGGCAAGGTGCGCACACAATCCCAGTGTTGTACAGCTTGCTTCTTCACCTTCCCGAAGCTGCCGCTCTCGCCGGCTGCCGGAGCCCAAGAAGCGGCTTCTTCGCGCAAAGACGATTGTGCCGCTCACAGTGCTCTCCTTAGCGCGGCTTCTGCCGAAAGACGCCCGGCAGCGGCTCTTACCTCCGGAGAGCATCCTACCTTCCTCTTTAGCTCCTCTTCTCATCTACACCTCGGCAACAAGCTTTTCCACTATGTCTGGCTAGGAAAAACTGTGCCAGCACAGAAAACATCTCCCATCGTGTTCTAGAAGTTGCACGGATGTCTGCCAAGTGTTTGGCAGGAAGAAAAGAAAAGTTGTCCAAAACAGCTTCCAATCGAATGTTCCTGTGATTGGAAAAGTCAGGAGAGTGCAAAGGTACTGTTTTCTATCAGTTGGCAAGGTGCGCACACAATCCCAGTGTTGTACAGCTTGCTTCTTCACCTTCCCGAAGCTGCCGCTCTCGCCGGCTGCCGGAGCCCAAGAAGCGGCTTCTTCGCGCAAAGACGATTGTGCCGCTCACAGCGCTCTCCTTAGCGCGGCTTCTGCCGAAAGACGCCCGGCAGCGGCTCTTACCTCCGGAGAGCATCCTACCTTCCTCTTTAGCTCCTCTTCTCATCTACACCTCGGCAACAAGCTTTTCCACTATGTCTGGCTAGGAAAAACTGTGCCAGCACAGAAAACATCTCCCATCGTGTTCTAGAAATTGCACGGATGTCTGCCAAGTGTTTGGCAGGAAGAAAAGAAAAGTTGTCCAAAACAGCTTCCAATCGAATGTTCCTGTGATTGGAAAAGTCAGGAGAGTGCAAAGGTACTGTTTTCTATCAGTTGGCAAGGTGCGCACACAATCCCAGTGTTGTACAGCTTGCTTCTTCACCTTCCCGAAGCTGCCGCTCTCGCCGGCTGCCGGAGCCCAAGAAGCGGCTTCTTCGCGCAAAGACGATTGTGCCGCTCACAGTGCTCTCCTTAGCGCGGCTTCTGCCGAAAGACGCCCGGCAGCGGCTCTTACCTCCGGAGAGCATCCTACCTTCCTCTTTAGCTCCTCTTCTCATCTACACCTCGGCAACAAGCTTTTCCACTATGTCTGGCTAGGAAAAACTGTGCCAGCACAGAAAACATCTCCCCTCGTGTTCTAGAAGTTGCACGGATGTCTGCCAAGTGTTTGGCAGGAAGAAAAGAAAAGTTGTCCAAACAGCTTCCAATCGAATGTTCCTGTGATTGGAAAAGTCAGGAGAGTGCAAAGGTACTGTTTTCTATCAGTTGGCAAGGTGCGCACACAATCCCAGTGTTGTACAGCTTGCTTCTTCACCTTCCCGAAGCTGCCGCTCTCGCCGGCTGCCGGAGCCCAAGAAGCGGCTTCTTCGCGCAAAGACGATTGTGCCGCTCACAGCGCTCTCCTTAGCGCGGCTTCTGCCGAAAGACGCCCGGCAGCGGCTCTTACCTCCGGAGAGCATCCTACCTTCCTCTTTAGCTCCTCTTCTCATCTACACCTCGGCAACAAGCTTTTCCACTATGTCTGGCTAGGAAAAACTGTGCCAGCACAGAAAACATCTCCCATCGTGTTCTAGAAGTTGCACGGATGTCTGCCAAGTGTTTGGCAGGAAGAAAAGAAAAGTTGTCCAAAACAGCTTCCAATCGAATGTTCCTGTGATTGGAAAAGTCAGGAGAGTGCAAAGGTACCGTTTTCTATCAGTTGGCAAGGTGCGCACACAATCCCAGTGTTGTACAGCTTGCTTCTTCACCTTCCCGAAGCTGCCGCTCTCGCCGGCTGCGGAGCCCAAGAAGCGGCTTCTTCGCGCAAAGACGATTGTGCCGCTCACAGTGCTCTCCTTAGCGCGGCTTCTGCCGAAAGACGCCCGGCAGCGGCTCTTACCTCCGGAGAGCATCCTACCTTCCTCTTTAGCTCCTCTTCTCATCTACACCTCGGCAACAAGCTTTTCCACTATGTCTGGCTAGGAAAAACTGTGCCAGCACAGAAAACATCTCCCCTCGTGTTCTAGAAGTTGCACGGATGTCTGCCAAGTGTTTGGCAGGAAGAAAAGAAAAGTTGTCCAAAACAGCTTCCAATCGAATGTTCCTGTGATTGGAAAAGTCAGGAGAGTGCAAAGGTACTGTTTTCTATCAGTTGGCAAGGTGCGCACACAATCCCAGTGTTGTACAGCTTGCTTCTTCACCTTCCCGAAGCTGCCGCTCTCGCCGGCTGCCGGAGCCCAAGAAGCGGCTTCTTCGCGCAAAGACGATTGTGCCGCTCACAGTGCTCTCCTTAGCGCGGCTTCTGCCGAAAGACGCCCGGGCAGCGGCTCTTACCTCCGGAGAGCATCCTACCTTCCTCTTAGCTCCTCTTCTCATCTACACCTCGGCAACAAGCTTTTCCACTATGTCTGGCTAGGAAAAACTGTGCCAGCACAGAAAACATCTCCCCTCGTGTTCTAGAAGTTGCACGGATGTCTGCCAAGTGTTTGGCAGGAAGAAAAGAAAAGTTGTCCAAAACAGCTTCCAATCGAATGTTCCTGTGATTGGAAAAGTCAGGAGAGTGCAAAGGTACTGTTTTCTATCAGTTGGCAAGGTGCGCACACAATCCCAGTGTTGTACAGCTTGCTTCTTCACCTTCCCGAAGCTGCCGCTCTCGCCGGCTGCCGGAGCCCAAGAAGCGGCTTCTTCGCGCAAAGACGATTGTGCCGCTCACAGTGCTCTCCTTAGCGCGGCTTCTGCCGAAAGACGCCCGGCAGCGGCTCTTACCTCCGGAGAGCATCCTACCTTCTCTTTAGCTCCTCTTCTCATCTACACCTCGGCAACAAGCTTTTCCACTATGTCTGGCTAGGAAAAACTGTGCCAGCACAGAAAACATCTCCCCTCGTGTTCTAGAAGTTGCACGGATGTCTGCCAAGTGTTTGGCAGGAAGAAAAGAAAAGTTGTCCAAAACAGCTTCCAATCGAATGTTCCTGTGATTGGAAAAGTCAGGAGAGTGCAAAGGTACTGTTTTCTATCAGTTGGCAAGGTGCGCACACAATCCCAGTGTTGTACAGCTTGCTTCTTCACCTTCCCGAAGCTGCCGCTCTCGCCGGCTGCCGGAGCCCAAGAAGCGGCTTCTTCGCGCAAAGACGATTGTGCCGCTCACAGTGCTCTCCTTAGCGCGGCTTCTGCCGAAAGACGCCCGGCAGCGGCTCTTACCTCCGGAGAGCATCCTACCTTCCTCTTTAGCTCCTCTTCTCATCTACACCTCGGCAACAAGCTTTTCCACTATGTCTGGCTAGGAAAAACTGTGCCAGCACAGAAAACATCTCCCTCGTGTTCTAGAAGTTGCACGGATGTCTGCCAAGTGTTTGGCAGGAAGAAAAGAAAAGTTGTCCAAAACAGCTTCCAATCGAATGTTCCTGTGATTGGAAAAGTCAGGAGAGTGCAAAGGTACTGTTTTCTATCAGTTGGCAAGGTGCGCACACAATCCCAGTGTTGTACAGCTTGCTTCTTCACCTTCCCGAAGCTGCCGCTCTCGCCGGCTGCCGGAGCCCAAGAAGCGGCTTCTTCGCGCAAAGACGATTGTGCCGCTCACAGTGCTCTCCTTAGCGCGGCTTCTGCCGAAAGACGCCCGGCAGCGGCTCTTACCTCCGGAGAGCATCCTACCTTCCTCTTAGCTCCTCTTCTCATCTACACCTCGGCAACAAGCTTTTCCACTATGTCTGGCTAGGAAAAACTGTGCCAGCACAGAAAACATCTCCCATCGTGTTCTAGAAGTTGCACGGATGTCTGCCAAGTGTTTGGCAGGAAGAAAAGAAAAGTTGTCCCAAAACAGCTTCCAATCGAATGTTCCTGTGATTGGAAAAGTCAGGAGAGTGCAAAGGTACTGTTTTCTATCAGTTGGCAAGGTGCGCACACAATCCCAGTGTTGTACAGCTTGCTTCTTCACCTTCCCGAAGCTGCCGCTCTCGCCGGCTGCCGGAGCCCAAGAAGCGGCTTCTTCGCGCAAAGACGATTGTGCCGCTCACAGTGCTCTCCTTAGCGCGGCTTCTGCCGAAAGACGCCCGGCAGCGGCTCTTACCTCCGGAGAGCATCCTACCTTCCTCTTTAGCTCCTCTTCTCATCTACACCTCGGCAACAAGCTTTTCCACTATGTCTGGCTAGGAAAAACTGTGCCAGCACAGAAAACATCTCCCATCGTTGTTCTAGAAGTTGCACGGATGTCTGCCAAGTGTTTGGCAGGAAGAAAAGAAAAGTTGTCCAAAACAGCTTCCAATCGAATGTTCCTGTGATTGGAAAAGTCAGGAGAGTGCAAAGGTACTGTTTTCTATCAGTTGGCAAGGTGCGCACACAATCCCAGTGTTGTACAGCTTGCTTCTTCACCTTCCCGAAGCTGCCGCTCTCGCCGGCTGCCGGAGCCCAAGAAGCGGCTTCTTCGCGCAAAGACGATTGTGCGCTCACAGTGCTCTCCTTAGCGCGGCTTCTGCCGAAAGACGCCCGGCAGCGGCTCTTACCTCCGGAGAGCATCCTACCTTCCTCTTTAGCTCCTCTTCTCATCTACACCTCGGCAACAAGCTTTTCCACTATGTCTGGCTAGGAAAAACTGTGCCAGCACAGAAAACATCTCCCTCGTGTTCTAGAAGTTGCACGGATGTCTGCCAAGTGTTTGGCAGGAAGAAAGAAAAGTTGTCCAAAACAGCTTCCAATCGAATGTTCCTGTGATTGGAAAAGTCAGGAGAGTGCAAAGGTACTGTTTTCTATCAGTTGGCAAGGTGCGCACACAATCCCAGTGTTGTACAGCTTGCTTCTTCACCTTCCCGAAGCTGCCGCTCTCGCCGGCTGCCGGAGCCCAAGAAGCGGCTTCTTCGCGCAAAGACGATTGTGCCGCTCACAGTGCTCTCCTTAGCGCGGCTTCTGCCGAAAGACGCCCGGCAGCGGCTCTTACCTCCGGAGAGCATCCTACCTTCCTCTTTAGCTCCTCTTCTCATCTACACCTCGGCAACAAGCTTTTCCACTATGTCTGGCTAGGAAAAACTGTGCCAGCACAGAAAACATCTCCCCTCGTGTTCTAGAAGTTGCACGGATGTCTGCCAAGTGTTTGGCAGGAAGAAAAGAAAAGTTGTCCAAAACAGCTTCCAATCGAATGTTCCTGTGATTGGAAAAGTCAGGAGAGTGCAAAGGTACTGTTTTCTATCAGTTGGCAAGGTGCGCACACAATCCCAGTGTTGTACAGCTTGCTTCTTCACCTTCCCGAAGCTGCCGCTCTCGCCGGCTGCCGGAGCCCAAGAAGCGCTTCTTCGCGCAAAGACGATTGTGCCGCTCACAGTGCTCTCCTTAGCGCGGCTTCTGCCGAAAGACGCCCGGCAGCGGCTCTTACCTCCGGAGAGCATCCTACTTCCTCTTTAGCTCCTCTTCTCATCTACACCTCGGCAACAAGCTTTTCCACTATGTCTGGCTAGGAAAAACTGTGCCAGCACAGAAAACATCTCCCATCGTGTTCTAGAAGTTGCACGGATGTCTGCAAGTGTTTGGCAGGAAGAAAAGAAAAGTTGTCCAAAACAGCTTCCAATCGAATGTTCCTGTGATTGGAAAAGTCAGGAGAGTGCAAAGGTACTGTTTTCTATCAGTTGGCAAGGTGCGCACACAATCCCAGTGTTGTACAGCTTGCTTCTTCACCTTCCCGAAGCTGCCGCTCTCGCCGGCTGCCGGAGCCCAAGAAGCGGCTTCTTCGCGCAAAGACGATTGTGCCGCTCACAGTGCTCTCCTTAGCGCGGCTTCTGCCGAAAGACGCCCGGCAGCGGCTCTTACCTCCGGAGAGCATCCTACCTTCCTCTTTAGCTCCTCTTCTCATCTACACCTCGGCAACAAGCTTTTCCACTATGTCTGGCTAGGAAAAACTGTGCCAGCACAGAAAACATCTCCCATCGTGTTCTAGAAGTTGCACGGATGTCTGCCAAGTGTTTGGCAGGAAGAAAAGAAAAGTTGTCCAAAACAGCTTCCAATCGAATGTTCCTGTGATTGGAAAAGTCAGGAGAGTGCAAAGGTACTGTTTTCTATCAGTTGGCAAGGTGCGCACACAATCCAGTGTTGTACAGCTTGCTTCTTCACCTTCCCGAAGCTGCCGCTCTCGCCGGCTGCCGGAGCCCAAGAAGCGGCTTCTTCGCGCAAAGACGATTGTGCCGCTCACAGTGCTCTCCTTAGCGCGGCTTCTGCCGAAAGACGCCCGGCAGCGGCTCTTACCTCCGGAGAGCATCCTACCTTCCTCTTTAGCTCCTCTTCTCATCTACACCTCGGCAACAAGCTTTTCCACTATGTCTGGCTAGGAAAAACTGTGCCAGCACAGAAAACATCTCCCATCGTGTTCTAGAAGTTGCACGGATGTCTGCCAAGTGTTTGGCAGGAAGAAAAGAAAAGTTGTCCAAAACAGCTTCCAATCGAATGTTCCTGTGATTGGAAAAGTCAGGAGAGTGCAAAGGTACTGTTTTTCTATCAGTTGGCAAGGTGCGCACACAATCCCAGTGTTGTACAGCTTGCTTCTTCACCTTCCCGAAGCTGCCGCTCTCGCCGGCTGCCGGAGCCCAAGAAGCGGCTTCTTCGCGCAAAGACGATTGTGCCGCTCACAGTGCTCTCCTTAGCGCGGCTTCTGCCGAAAGACGCCCGGCAGCGGCTCTTACCTCCGGAGAGCATCCTACCTTCCTCTTTAGCTCCTCTTCTCATCTACACCTCGGCACAAGCTTTTCCACTATGTCTGGCTAGGAAAAACTGTGCCAGCACAGAAAACATCTCCCATCGTGTTCTAGAAGTTGCACGGATGTCTGCCAAGTGTTTGGCAGGAAGAAAAGAAAAGTTGTCCAAAACAGCTTCCAATCGAATGTTCCTGTGATTGGAAAAGTCAGGAGAGTGCAAAGGTACTGTTTTCTATCAGTTGGCAAGGTGCGCACACAATCCCAGTGTTGTACAGCTTGCTTCTTCACCTTCCCGAAGCTGCCGCTCTCGCCGGCTGCCGGAGCCCCAAGAAGCGCTTCTTCTTCGCGCAAAGACGATTGTGCCGCTCACAGTGCTCTCCTTAGCGCGGCTTCTGCCGAAAGACGCCCGGCAGCGGCTCTTACCTCCGGAGAGCATCCTACCTTCCTTTTAGCTCCTCTTCTCATCTACACCTCGGCAACAGCTTTTCCACTATGTCTGGCTAGGAAAAAACTGTGCCAGCACAGAAACATCTCCCATCGTGTTCTAGAAGTTGCACGGATGTCTGCCAAGTGTTTGGCAGGAAGAAAAGAAAAGTTGTCCAAAACAGCTTCCAATCGAATGTTCCTGTGATTGGAAAAGTCAGGAGAGTGCAAAGGTACTGTTTTCTATCAGTTGCAAGGTGCGCACACAATCCCAGTGTTGTACAGCTTGCTTCTTCACCTTCCCGAAGCTGCCGCTCTCGCCGGCTGCCGGAGCCCAAGAAGCGGCTTCTTCGCGCAAAGACGATTGTGCCGCTCACAGTGCTCTCCTTAGCGCGGCTTCTGCCGAAAGACGCCCGGCAGCGGCTCTTACCTCCGGAGAGCATCCTACCTTCCTCTTTAGCTCCTCTTCTCATCTACACCTCGGCAACAAGCTTTTCCACTATGTCTGGCTAGGAAAAACTGTGCCAGCACAGAAAACATCTCCCTCGTGTTCTAGAAGTTGCACGGATGTCTGCCAAGTGTTTGGCAGGAAGAAAAGAAAAGTTGTCCAAAACAGCTTCCAATCGAATGTTCCTGTGATTGGAAAAGTCAGGAGAGTGCAAAGGTACTGTTTTCTATCAGTTGGCAAGGTGCGCACACAATCCCAGTGTTGTACAGCTTGCTTCTTCACCTTCCCGAAGCTGCCGCTCTCGCCGGCTGCCGGAGCCCAAGAAGCGGCTTCTTCGCGCAAAGACGATTGTGCCGCTCACAGTGCTCTCCTTAGCGCGGCTTCTGCCGAAAGACGCCCGGCAGCGGCTCTTACCTCCGGAGAGCATCCTACCTTCCTCTTTAGCTCCTCTTCTCATCTACACCTCGGCAAAAGCTTTTCCACTATGTCTGGCTAGAAAAACTGTGCCAGCACAGAAAACATCTCCCCTCGTGTTCTAGAAGTTGCACGGATGTCCTGCCAAGTGTTTGGCAGGAAGAAAAGAAAAGTTGTCCAAAACAGCTTCCAATCGAATGTTCCTGTGATTGGAAAAGTCAGGAGAGTGCAAAGGTACTGTTTTCTATCAGTTGGCAAGGTGCGCACACAATCCCAGTGTTGTACAGCTTGCTTCTTCACCTTCCCGAAGCTGCCGCTCTCGCCGGCTGCCGGAGCCCAAGAAGCGGCTTCTTCGCGCAAAGACGATTGTGCCGCTCACAGTGCTCTCCTTAGCGCGGCTTCTGCCGAAAGACGCCCGGCAGCGGCTCTTACCTCCGGAGAGCATCCTACCTTCCTCTTTAGCTCCTCTTCTCATCTACACCTCGGCAACAAGCTTTTCCACTATGTCTGGCTAGGAAAAACTGTGGCCAGCACAGAAAACATCTCCCATCGTGTTCTAGAAGTTGCACGGATGTCTGCCAAGTGTTTGGCAGGAAGAAAAGAAAAGTTGTCCAAAACAGCTTCCAATCGAATGTTCCTGTGATTGGAAAAGTCAGGAGAGTGCAAAGGTACTGTTTTCTATCAGTTGGCAAGGTGCGCACACAATCCCAGTGTTGTACAGCTTGCTTCTTCACCTTCCCGAAGCTGCCGCTCTCGCCGGCTGCCGGAGCCCAAGAAGCGGCTTCTTCGCGCAAAGACGATTGTGCCGCTCACAGTGCTCTCCTTAGCGCGGCTTCTGCCGAAAGCGCCCGGCAGCGGCTCTTACCTCCGGAGAGCATCCTACCTTCCTCCTTTAGCTCCTCTTCTCATCTACACCTCGGCAACAAAGCTTTTCCACTATGTCTGGCTAGGAAAAACTGTGCCAGCACAGAAAACATCTCCCCACGTGTTCTAGAAGTTGCACGGATGTCTGCCAGTGTTTGGCAGGAAGAAAAGAAAAGTTGTCCAAAACAGCTTCCAATCGAATGTTCTGTGATTGGAAAAGTCAGGAGAGTGCAAAGGTACTGTTTTCTATCAGTTGGCAAGGTGCGCACACAATCCCAGTGTTGTACAGCTTGCTTCTTCACCTTCCCGAAGCTGCCGCTCTCGCCGGCTGCCGGAGCCCAAGAAGCGGCTTCTTCGCGCAAAGACGATTGTGCCGCTCACAGAGCTCTCCTTAGCGCGGCTTCTGCCGAAAGACGCCGCAGCGGCTCTACCTCCGGAGAGCATCCCTACCTTCCTCTTTAGCTCCTCTTCTCATCTACACCTCGGCAAAAGCTTTTCCACTATGTCTGGCTAGGAAAAACTGTGCCAGCACAGAAAACATCTCCCCCTCGTGTTCTAGAAGTTGCACGGATAGTCTGCCAAGTGTTTGCAGGAAGAAAAGAAAAGTTGTCCAAAACAGCTTCCAATCGAATGTTCCTGTGATTGGAAAAGTCAGGAGAGTGCAAAGGTACCGTTTTCTATCAGTTGGCAAGGTGCGCACACATTCCCAGTGTTGTACAGCTTGCTTCTTCACCTTCCCGAAGCTGCCGCTCTCGCCGGCTGCCGGGAGCCCAAGAAGCGGACTTCTTCGCGCAAAGACGATTGTGCCGCTCACAGTGCTCTCCTTAGCGCAAGGGGCTTCTGCCGAAAGACGCCGCAGCGGCTCTTACCTCGGAGAGCATCCTACCTTACGCTTTCTAGCTCCTCTTATCATCTACACTCGGCAACAAGCTTTTCACTATGTCTGGCTAGGAAAAACTGTGCAGAACAGGAAAACATCTCCCACCGTGTACTAGAAGTTGCACGGATGTCTGCCAAGTGTTTGGCAGGAAGAAAAGAAAAGTTGGTCCAAAACAGGCTTCCAACCGAATGTTCCCTGTGATTGGAAAAGTCAGGAGAGTGCAAGGTACTGTTTCCTATCAGTTGGCAAGGTGCGCACACAATCCCAGTGTGTACAGCTTGCTTCTTCACTCCGAAAGCTGCCGCTCTCGCCGGCGCCGAGCCCAAGAACGCTTCTTCGCGCAAAGACGATTGTGCCGCTCACAGTGCTCTCCTTAGCGCGGCTTCTGCCGAAAGACGCCCGGCAGCGGCTCTTACCTCGGAGAGCATCCACCTTCGTA